>NC_056729.1:1783641343-1783691343 GCF_019279795.1 Protopterus annectens
AACAACTAGCAGAATTCTGCTCTAGGACACCTTGCAAGGAGGCCCAGAAAACAGATGCATTCTCATTTCCTTGGCGGGGGAATGTTCCTGTATGCCTTTGCACCCTTTTCACTAATATCCAAGGTTATCCTAAAAATTCAGAAGGACTCTCCAAAGATTATTGTGGTGATTCCCTTCTGGCCAAGGCAACAGTGGTTCTCCCTTCTTCTTTTGGAAATGGCCAAGGGTAATTACCACAAGCTTCCTCACAGACTGGACCTACTCACACAAGACAGGGGTTGTCTGATATACCCCAGCTTAGAATAACTTAAACTACCTGCATAGATGATAAAATCTTAATATCTTTTAGGCACCTATTTTCTGAGGCAGTGCAGCAAGTATTAAAAGAGGCAAAGAAACCTGGTACTAGGAAATCATATATTAGTAAATCAAAATGATTTTCTAGTCTGTACCAAAATAAAAATTTAAAATTTCCATTTCTCTGGTTCTTCAATATTTGTATATTATTATCCTCCAGCATTTCTTACTCCCTTGTTAAGGTTTATTTTTCAGTCATTTTAGCATGTCTACCCATGGATCTCCCTCTTTCAATGCAATCCCATGTCAAAATGTTTTTGAAAGGGGTTCTGCAAACCCATCCACCTAGAAATAAGTGGTGCCTCCTTATGATATTAATTTTGTTTTCTAAAAGTTAACTCTCACTCCATTTGAACCAGTTCATCATGCTGATCTGAGGTTCTTAACATGGAAAACAGTTTTGCTGATTGTTCTGACTTCTGTAAGAAAGGGGTCTGAGTCACAAGCTGTCATGGTGGATCAACCTTATCTCATTTTCCACAAAGATAGGGTTTCTTTGAGAAGCAGACCTTCTTTCACCAATAGAGTGGTATCCAAGTTTACTTTGAGCATAGCTATGTATCATCTCCCTGCCTTCTTTCCAGAACCTAAAAATGAGGGAGAGAGGATTATTCATACTCTAGATGTCCACAGACAACTGAGATATTATTCTGACAGAACTGAAACCATCAGAACTTCTAATCAATTATTCATTTCTTATGAAGGTAAGTAATAAAAGTCAACCTGTGTCAAAGCACACTATCTCCAAATGGCTGTCGTGTACTAACTTCTTTTCATTACACCTGGAATACTAAGTCATTTCCAAGCATGGTCAAGGAATATTCTATTAGGAACATGGCTCCATCAGTGGCATTTTAAAAAGGGAAGATTCTAGAAGTATTACAGAGGCAACAATTTGATTCTCTTTACATATGTTTACAAAACACTAAAAGCAAGACTCTTTTTCCCAGTCTATGGCAGGCTTTGCTAGAACTATTCACCAGGGGCTCCTGGTCCCACATCCTTCTTCCTTCCAGGCGTTTTAAGCTACGGTATTCTACCCTTATAACTAATGCTACTGCAGTAGTAATCAAATGATGAACATAGTACAGATGTGTAAGTAAACTAACCTTAAAAGAAGGTGTTTAAAGGATCACTGCTGCAATAACGTCTCCCTGCCTCCACCCCCTTATGTTTGTATGTTTTTTTGTTGCCAGGGTGTGAATTATATTTACCTAGCACTGTCCTGTTTCAGAGTTCGAATCTGCCTCATTCAGTTGGCATGAAAGCTCTGAAGGTCTTGGCACCCAAACTGCTGATTTTCTACAGCTCCTCTAAAGCAGTTAATGGTCTGGGCACGTAGAAGGTGCCCTGAAGCTTTTGTAGCAGGTC
Organism: Protopterus annectens; assembly: GCF_019279795.1. Classification (NCBI taxonomy): domain Eukaryota; kingdom Metazoa; phylum Chordata; order Ceratodontiformes; family Protopteridae; genus Protopterus; species Protopterus annectens. The sequence continues at coordinate 1,783,643,072 of NC_056729.1, forward strand.
AGCTGTTTTATCCTATGCTGGATATAACCCATATAGCTAAGGCTACAGCAGCAATGATTATTCAAAAATCTACTGTTATGATAAGTTTATTTGCACAACTGTGCATTCTTACACCTAATATTTGAAAGTTAGTGTAGGATATGTAATTGCATCTGGGAAAATATTTACAACCAAAATATAAGACCTATCTACATATTTAATAACATCTGCACTTCCACACATAGATGCAGAGGCACAGACACACATATAGACATAAACTCACACACACACACACACACACACACACACACACACACACACACACACACACATATTCTTACATTTACACACACACAAATATGCCCATCAATTATAGTAATATTATCGGCTGTGTACAAGTCAGTTGTCCTACTGTGATCAGAAGAATGAATAAATGTTAGAATTATAGCCACAGTATTACATTTTACCTTGCTGCTATCAGACACTACAGTGGCAACCATTACAACTTGCTAAACACATAAGTATGCACAAACATACACACTCAAAATATGTAGCCACTTTATTAACTATGCAAACCTCATATGTCTGATTGAGATCAGATGAATGAATGCTTAAATAATAGCCACAGTAATATATTTTAGTTTGCTGCTTTGATGATTAGAATCTGGTTTAGCTGTCATGAGTTAGATGAGCACATCTTTCAGACAGGAGGAAGCCTCATCCATTGTTCCCTTCTCTGCAAAGCTTTGTTTATGATATCAAGTACACATCCATATTTCATTTTTTTCCAAGTCCTTTTTACATTTCTATACGACTTCAATATATACCTCGCCTTATCAGCTGCTTTGTCCAATGACTTGAGTTTAGTCTTTCCTCCCTTTATCTGTCTATAACACTTACCATATACTTTCCTTGCCTACGTTTTCCACACCCCACTCATTCCCTTCATAACAGATAATGTACATGTATTAACCCCAGTCTCTATCATATACACTGCGTCAACTTCATCTTTCCACAGAGTCCCCCTTCTTGTGTCCATCACCCCCCAAACCTAACAGATGATGTGAGAAATAAGCATCTACCCGTCCTCTGCTACTATGAAAGATTTTATTTTATTTATTTATTTTACATTTGTTGACCGGGCTAGTCTAACTGGATATATGTCCATTTTCAGTAGAGGCCCGGGGAGAAAAGCTCCAACCATCAGCAGAGACAAAGAATACAATATATAGTAATAGTCAAATGAATTACAGTACATTGTTTACATTGAGGGTCAGATAAACTTGTACAGAGTCCTTTAGTAGGTTTAAGCTAAGATCAAATACAGAGAGCAAACATTTGAGAGAGAGCAATAAAAATAAATAAATAAATAAATACATTTTAAATTGGAATTTTTTTTATTTTTTTTTATTATTTTTTTTTTAATTTTTTTTATTTTTTATTTTTTTTTTTCAGTACTATGAAGGAAATCATTGTTACAGGTAGGTGACATAGAATAGTGGAGTAGATAAGTGTAAAGAGAGCAAAATGGGGAATGAGATATCAGTCAGGGTTAGAGCAGGGACAAAGCCAGTGAGTTTTAAGATATTCTTTAAGATGCTTTTTATAAAGAAGAGTGGAAGCAAGGGTGGAAAGTTCACTAGGAAGCTGGTTCCAGCTTTTTCCTACTGTGTTGGTGAAAAGTGAGTCCCCAGCTTTGTTGCTGGATTTAATAGTGGAAACTAGAAGCTTATTAGCTGAGTGTAGTGTTGCAAGATTTTTGTAGGGGGTAATCAGATTAGTGAGGATAGGGGTATTATTGGGATGGTAAAGGATCTTTTGGGTGATAACAAGTTGTTGACAAAGTAGTTGGTTCTGCAGTTCTAACCATCCCAGTTGTTTGAGGTTGTGACAGTTGTGAGTTCTAAAGGGGGTGCCAGTGGCAAATCTGGCTATGTTATTGTAACTGGTGAAAAGTTTGGTGAGGTTGTTTTAGATAGATTGGTATATATCACAGAAGCATAGTACAGGGTAGAGATCAGGTGGGTCTGGGCAATAGTGATTCTGGCTGAAGGGGTAAGGAAGGGTTTGATTCTATAAGGGTGCCTAGATACTCAAAATACTATTGTATTGTATAACATATACCTCCTGTCTTTTCCAGAACTTTTCATTCATACCAACTAATACCACCTGACATTAAATCTACCATTCTATTGTAAATCGAAGGTAAAACTCCTGTTCATAAAATATCTGTTTATACCTGCAAATACAAATGCATTTTCTGAAAAAGTTCTTTTCCACTTTCCCCTTTTAATGGCCCATACAACCAATAGATAGGTTTGTAGGCTTAAATATGAAGTTTGCACTTTACTGACTTTTTAAAAGCTTGACCATATCTGTAGCTCTTATTACCCATAAAAGTAGGAAGAGGTATGCATTACTTAACCAAAAGTCATATCTTGTCCCATAATTTAGGTGTCATAAATTGATCCCTCACCCCCCCTTTTTTTAATAGATGTAGTCATCACAAATTTCCCATTCTGACTATTTTTTTAATTCATTTACTAACTTGGTAGGCATACTTAACACAATTATCCCTTTAGGAAAGACCAGGAAGCAATGTTTTGTTATGTAAGTTACTCAGAGTAACTTAGTAGGCAAGTAGATGTGGAAGGAGCCAAACCTTGTACCATGGACTGTATGAAGAAGACAGTTAGCAAATCAGAACTAATTCTCAGTGCTGGCTGACAGACATGTAAACTCCCTAGGCTGTATATTGTGAACATTTTAGAAAAACTCAGACCAACAGGATCTTAAAGGCAGACACACACTGCTTATTCTAGAGATAAAATGACACTCAGTATAGTGAAATCTCCTTGAGCTATCATTGTGGCTTCATTTTTGTAGCCCGGCTATTTTCTTTGTGAGAAGCCTTTGAACATACTGTACTTCTACAAGTTATTTGCTTAGATATGCAAGAAAATCACTGCTATTCTTATACTTAGCTGAATCATCTTTATATATTGTGGCACAATTATTTTTTTCGGTATTCCGTTTAGTTTTGAATGATGAGCCATCTTGAAGGCCTTCCTTATCACTGTGGAAATAATTTTGTACACTAACACTGTCATCTATAAGTGTACAGTAACTGTCATTTACTATTTTGAATGTACAGTGATCAGCTTTATAATCAAAGTGTGCAGGATTCCTCTCAGAGTTGAGAATGCCATATTTCCTTATGCTAAGCAATGTCAGCGTACCATAGGTGCATAGTACCTGGAACCCGCTACAGTATGCTTATAATGGTGTTGGCAGTATCGATGCCTCCCACCTGATAGTCATCTGTATATTTTAACATCCACGGGTAGCTGTCCATAGTTACAACTAAAAAAGTGGCTACCAAATAGTGAAGATCCCAACATGCAGCCACTGGACACACACCGCTGGTCACATGTCGTCTATATGTGAATATGATCCCCAGTTTAACTCTTTTCATTCTATTAAGTAACCAATTTTGAACCTGCAAATTTAATTGTGTTTAAAAATAACATCTTCAATTGTTTTTTGTATTTTCCATGTGTAATTACATATCTGGATCTGAAATGCCAACCGTCACATCCCTTTCTGAACAGAAATGATCAATATTTGTCATCTTATTTGTGGTATGTGCTGTCTTTTACCAATCTGTTAAAAAGTGTTGTTGGACAACCTAATAATGTTATTTTTGAGTCTGTATAGTATAGCCCCTAGACTATTACAAAGTCTCATGGTAATAGTTATTGTTCTTGATTTCAGTAAGGACTATTTCTTCACAACCTTTACATTTTTTTTTCTTTTTTTAAAGTTATCACTAAAGTTGCAAGATTATAGATGATTAGGTTCAGAACTAATTCCCTTGCCATTTGTCACACTATTTCATTCCTGATTTTTGCTTTTCATTTTTGATGTAGCTGATGAAAGGGAAACACTGTGAAATACTGAGACTTGTTAATGAGTTCCAGGATACTGAATCACAACAACTGAAAATGCAGACTTACATGTACTAAGTCTGAGAGTGCCATTTCTCAGAATATTCATTTATTCCCTTTTTCCAAGAAAGCTGTGTAAGCTGAATGAAAATCAGTTTGCCGAACCTTACCAGCTTTCTCACACTGAGGTCACTGTATAGTGGGAATCAAGGAACTGGTATTTTCCCACTGTAGTGCAATTTTGGAATTAATATATATATAAATAGCAGTGGATGTCTGGTGACACAGACCCCCATATGGAGGGTGTAGAGGGGGGCCTGTCCTTGCAAAAACATTGGTTTAGTACTTTTTTAAATCCTTTTGTGGATTAATATTATTTACTTCAATCATTCCAGGTCAATGATTTATGTGTCAACATTTCTGCGTATCAATGAATTCAATTAATTATTTTTTGTACTTTTATATATCTGTATATAGGTTCATAGGTTCATAGTCCATAGTTTAGTACTATGAATATATATATATATGTGTGTGTGTGTGTGTGTGTGTGTGTGTGTGTGTGTGTGTGTGTGTGTAGATATATCAGTTTGGGGGTATACATATATAGACATATAGACTGCTCTCTCTCACTCGCTCTCTCTCTCTTGCTATATATATATATATATATATAGATATATATAGATATATATATATATATATAGATATATATAGATATAGATATAGAGAGAGAGAGAGAGAGAAGTTTGGTGGTATGAGGGTCCCCTACCCCACAATGGGTGGAAGCCCCTCCAAAAAACAACTTTAAAGGAGAAAAGGAGAAAAGTTATGTTCAGTATTTGTTGTTTGCCTGTGTTTTCGCTCTTTTTTTTTCAGCAGTTTGGGTCTCTTCATTGTGAGTCCTGGCATTTCAGTTCGGAGCCTGATGGAAACTTTATTGTTATTTTTGGTTTACTATTGAAACCTTGAAACTCCATCCATTGATCAGCCTTAACGTCGAACCAATATCTTGAAAATTCCAACAGCAAATAAGCAGGAAACTCAAAACTGAATACATCGAGGTTGGGAGGGGTGGCCTAATGGTTAAGGTGTTTGCCTTACCAAACACAAGGTGCAGGGTTTGAGTCTCACAAGGGATAATTGGCTAGGCTTAAAATGGCTCACAAGGGCAGTTAGCTTAGTACTAACCTATGACTCCCGTAGTTCGATGTATTCAACATAGCAGGAGGTAATGTCAGTACACCAATGTACTGTGACACTCTAGAGTCAACGGTACATCACTTTTACTATGTTACAGGGGGCAAGCCCCCCTGCACCTCCCATGTGGGTGGCTGCATGCCCCACACCCCCTGCAAATTATATATACCAACTCCAAAATCGTACTACAGTGAGGAAGTCTGTTAATTCCCTCTTCCTCACTGAACTGTGATCTCCACTCAAAATTACGAACTCAAATACTTGAACTACACTACCCATGTGATGTAGTGTAGTCAATGTATTTGGGTTCGCAAAACTGCCTCTTGGAAACCTGCAAGTCGACATTGTCTTGATCGACTCCAAATCGCAAATCTAATTGTAAACCGTTATTTTTGAATATGTTATTTGAGTTTGTTTCATTTTTTTTAAATCTTGATATGTTTTATTTCATCTAGTTTTATGATTTATTGAGTTTTCTTTTCTTGTAAGCTATGATTTTCTCATGTATCTCTTGCAATTTTTTTGACTTTATGAGTTGGATTTCAAATGGTCTGCAAAGCACTGTAGAAGGCCTCTACCATGGAAGCAACATAATGTCTAATTACAAAATGCTAGACATACCTAATAAGATCCTAGGATTTAGAAGTTGGAGTTTTTGCAAGCCAACATGCATATGAGTAGTAGACAGCACAATGCTTGAGGCAAATTAAATCACTGTGTCCATATATCCCTACGCATGGCACACAAGTGAATGAAGGGAAACACAGACAATCAAATCAATGTCATAGGACTGCAGAACGTGCTTTGGGTGGACAGTTGGTGTTGGTATTGACATGTTAGTTGTTACTGTTGTCCACCATATGTGCCTTTGTCTGCTATACTGTCCTTTGTGCATCTGTACCTGTTGTGACTGAGGTACCTACTGTCCTATAAGGATTATACATCAAACGACTGAATGGCACATACATCCATGCAACGTACGTCAATGTCAACAGTTTGAAAGAAAACTTACCCAAACACAAACAATACCAAAACAGAAACAAATAGTTTACTTTTCTGATGCTAAACTGAAATCCTAATACTATTGCTAAACCAAATTTGTCTGAGTACTGATACTGATAACGAAAGGGGTTTTCGAAGGATTAGGGTTATCGATAGGGTTATGGGAAGGCTAGTGAAAGGGTTAATAACCCGGTTCTTGTCCCACCCTAAAGCATACACATTACATACTGAAACCCTTTCTCAAACAGTACCACTACACTACACTCTCAGACATACACACACACACACACACACACACACACACACACACACACACACACACACCATAAAACACTCGCAATACTACATCTATTCCCTGTCTTAGCTCTCAACCTAACCCTAAACTTCAGGCACTCACACACACACACACATACACACACACAACAACATTCAAAACACACTCAAGAAAATTGCCAGACAACAGTCAACAAACTTTTAAGAAAATTGCCATTCGACAGGTTTGCACAGTTCAAAACTCAAAGATACACACTCAAACAAACACACTCTGGAAAAAGTATCCCCTAACCAAGCCCTGATTCAAACCCTAATCACCAAACACCACACACACACACACACACACACACACACACACACACACACACACACACACACACACACACACCATAAAGCACTCACGCTGCTACATCTATTCCCTGTCTTAGCCCTCAACCTAACCCTAAACTTCAGGCACTCACACACACACACACATTCACACACACACACAACATTCAAAACACACTCAAGAAAATTGCCATTCAACAGACTTAGATCACTCCAAAACACAAAGAAACACACACACACACACACACACACACACACACACACACACACACACACACACACACAAAACAACAACAACAGTCAACACACTTTTAAGAAAATTGCCATTCGACAGGTTTGCACAGTTCAAAACACAAAGATACACACACAAACACACTCTGGAAAAAGTATCCCCTAACCAAGCCCTGATTCAAACGCGAATCACCAAACACCACACACACACACACACACACACACACACACACACACACACACACACACACACACACACACACACACACACACACTACTACATTTCTACCCTTACCTAACCCCTTACTCTAATTGTAAAGTGCAAACACTCCCCCATATTCCCACCTAAACCAACTTATCATACAAAGAAAAATTTAACTTCCTAATTCTTGCAATCAATGTTTTTTCCACCAAAACACACTTTCAAAAAAATAGTCCATTGACAGAATGTCATGTGCCCCCTATAAAATGTATGGAATATTGGCAAAAGTGTTTAAAGCATTTAGCAGATTGAGAGAACACACACAATTCAGCATGTTTTTAGTTTGTTTTTGCATGGCAACTGTAGCACTGGGGACATGGTGTCTGCATATCTATTGTGCTGTTATACCAGTGTAATGACAACTGCGCAAACAATGTATGACTTTAGCACCATTGTTTTAGGCATAGTGGTGTCTGATGCCAAAGGTTAGAGATTGGATGTACACATCAGTCTGTCTTACATTGGCAATGCCAGGAAATCTATACTATAGTGGGCATTATATTTCTCTGTGTACAGTGTGTGTATGCATTGTGTTAAGGCACACAGCTTTGTACCAGATGTTGCCTTATATCTAAGCCACAGAGATACCAGGACAGCTTGTGTCACATGCACAGATGTTCCTCATTCTTCAGTTCCTCAGTACCATTATGCTCATTGTCCAATAGCTGGTCTCATTCATGTTCTGAGGTTCTTGTGGTCATCCTTTGACACTCTAAATTTGCAGACCACCATGGTTAATTATTTTATTCTGAAGGATTGTACAAATGGTGACCATTTCTGCTGTTGTCTTAGGTGTATACTGAACAGCACCCTCCAGATATTCCTAAAACCTAAACTGAGACTTCAGCAACCCAAGCAAATGGTCGATGACAGTCCTTACCAATCTTTATGCAATGCTGTAGGCTTATTTGATGAACAATTGAAGATGGTAAATAAGTGTCATTAGCTAAGGTTTGAGGGGGTAACTACCACCACCTATAACTCATGGAGAGATGTGTGTTATTGCTATAGTTCATAGGTTTGCTGCTACCCTGCACATGTGTGCCATGTGTCCCTTAGGAATGTCATGTGTTAAAAACCTGTGCAGTAACACACTGGTTTTCCATATAAAGCTGCCTTGTACTCTACCTGGGAATGCTGCTGCAAGCTCCAGGATCTGACCATCTGCTGCATACATGGTTTGCAGGTTCACTGAATGCCACTCCTTATTTCTGATGTAGTTACTACAGTCTCGAAAGGGGAGCAACATTATTGTAATTTGGGTGCAGTCTGTGGCACCTAGTATGTGGGGAGTCATATAACTATTACATGACCACATGATGTTTAAATATTTCTGATTTGAACTTTATGCATTTCCAGCCTTGCAGTGTACAATGATCAGAATCTCATTGAAGACACAACAGCCTTTAGTCTGGGATACTCCTGCAGTGTCACTATACAACACTGGACTGTTCCAGATGCAAGTATGCCCAGTGCTACGCATGTTTCCATTTCAAGTGGGATAGGCTTACCCCTCTGCTTGTATGGCTACCTGTATGCTGCCCACAAGTGATGCAGCTTGCACTTAATCTCTATTAAGCCACTACCTGTTGATAACCTTCTGGACAGAGTACTGGTCAAGTCAGAGCCTGTTATTATAGATCTGGTCTAGCAGGAGCCTCTAGTAATTCCTAGAAGACTACGTTCCTGTTAATGGCTCTGCAGCAGTGGGCACTACTTCCTTTTGTATTCAGTATATTCACCTGCAGGGTACTACCTGCAACAAAGGTAAGCATTCCATCATGTCAACTCATTTACTAGCTAGTGACATGCTGTCTAAGAATGGTATGTTCTCCCATTTGTTACTTCTCCATTATATGGCTGTTGTGGAGGGTCGGGACTTTATGAATTCATATGTAGCCCACAGCATGCTGCAATTTACTGGTGTGTTTTTTCATTTGTATACTTCACTTGTAGTGGTTCTCGTAGAATTTCCTATGCACTGAATTGTCTGCAGCCTTGCTTTGTGCCTTTCCCCAATGCATAAACCAGTGCTCCAGTTTTCTCCCACATTCCAAAGACATTCAGTATGTGGACTGGACCCTCTAAACTGACCAGAGGTATGAGTGGACATATGCGTGTGGTGTCAAAGAATGACCCTGGGAGGGCTAGCCACACAGTAGTGTGAACAAGTTATGGTCACAGTTGAAGTGGCACTTTGACCTCATGGATAAAATGAGAGAAAGGGGGTTGATGCTATTGCTGACTAAAGACAGATTTAATCGTTTTCAACACTGAAAAGTGCAAACAAGTAACTGTGATATTAGACCTCCAAAAGCAAAAAATCAGTACTTACTACAACACTTCATAGGTTCATAGGTGTTTACTAGGCTAACGACCACAAGGACCTGAAATTTGGTTTTGGTAGATGTATTTATCCTTTGAGATGTTTGTTTAGATTGATGAGAGTGCTTTTATCCTGCTGAGAGCTGATCCTCCTAATTTTTGCCATGATTTTCTTCCTTCTGTTATACAGCCTATTGATTTTGTGATTGCACTAGGGTAGCTTGTTTTTTGAGTTAGTTCTGTACGTCTTTCTGGTGGATACAACTGCCTCTATACAGCTATTAACATGCTTATACAGGGTTTCCGTGAACAGTTCTGCATATGCAACAGTGTTCTCAGGGTTTATGGGGGCTTGAAATTTTGCCAGGTTATTATTTACTAGCAGAAGGTTAGTCTTAGAGTAGTTCCTGAATATTCCAGGTTTAGCTGGGGTCCAGGTTTTATTTTTACTTCAAAAGAGACCATTTTGTAGTCTGACCTTACCAGGGAAGACATTATAGTAGGGGCGTGCAGCACTCTCCCATATTAGTGAGGACCAGATCCAGTATGGCTGCTACCCTGGTTGGTATATTGACTATCTGGTTCAGGGAGTTTGTGTTTACAAAATCCAGGAATTTTTGGGCCTGTACATTTGGTGTCATATAGGATTCCCAGTTAATAGTGGGGTAATTAAAGTCACCCATGAATATGGTATTGGGTTGGATGGTTAGTGTTTCTAATAAGTTTAAATATATGGTATGGGTTTCCTGGGTCATAGAGGGGGACCTATATCTGGCAAGGAAGTGATACTGGATTTTACCTATGGTGATTTGAACATGGAGCAGCTCAAGTGCATTGTCCTGTTTGACCAGCCTTGAGGTATATTTATTTTTGATGTAAATAGAGACATCACCACCTTTATTCCATGTCTGTGTAGTAGCTGGTCTAAATGTGTGGAAGGAATTATAACCTTGCACTGCTGATGTGCTCTCCATGGCTTTAAACCATGTCTCAGTTTCAAAATGTCAAAGCTCATCTTCACATCTCACTGCCCACTACTGCACAAAACATCAACCCATAAAACAATTAAAAAAAAAAAAAAAAACAGCCAAGTCACCTGTCACTGACAGCATAACATGCCAAAGCACTAATAAATGAACCTATACAAAACCTGCACCAAAGACTAAACAAAATAAAATAAAAACATAAACACATCCATTAAGGACAATCACTAGGTCTTTTTCATATACATCCACAATCTCAAAGGTAGCACCCAAATCTACTCTGAACTGGTGGTCAAGAACACCACATACACAAATGCCGTAGATATAACCAACCTGCTGGCAGACAGGTTCAGTGAAAACTTCACCTCCCCCGTCTCCCCATCAGTAAACCAGGACATCCCCAGCCCCTGACACCTCCCCTCATCACCAGAGACCAGGTCTTTAATGCCCTCTCAAAGACAAAAAATACAGCCTCCGTGGGACCTGACAACATCCCTGGCTGCATCCTACATGACCTCAGGCATGAGCTCTCACCACCATTAGGCACCCTATTCAACCAAAGCATGAGCACTGGCTTTGTCCCAGTCAAATGGGGAACAGCCACTGTCATCCCTCTATAGAAACGTGGAGAGTCCACCGAACCAGGCAGTTATAGGCCCATCAGTCTAACTAGTCTGATCTGCAAGGCCATGGAATGCATTATCATGGACCTTATAAGCAAGGACATTGGCAACCTCCAAATGCTTGACCCCACACAGTTTGGTTTTGTCAAAGGGACATCATGCTCATTAAATCTGGTCGATGTCTTCGAAACAATCACCCAAGCCATGGATGAGGGGAAGATGATGCACACCACCTACCTTGACTTAGCCAAAGCCTTTGAAACTATTCCCCACTCAGGCATAATAGATAAACTCTCCCAGCTAGTCATCAACCCGTATGTTACCAGATGGGTATCTAATTGGCTCACTGATAGAACCCAATCAGTCAAAATAGGGGAAGCCACTGCTAGTAATAGAGCAATAATGAGCAGCATACCCCAAGGATCAGTCTTAGGGCCTCTGCTATTTGGGATATACTTTTCTGAGGTGCATGCCAAAACCAGAGGTCTGTAACTGGCCAAGTTTGCAGATGACTACAAGCTGGGTGCTGTCTTAAATTCCTCTAGTGATGTGAACATCCTCCAATAGGGCCTTACACAAACTAATGACTGGTGCCAGAAGCATGGCCTCAAACTGAATGCCTAGAAATGCATCATTATCCCCTTTGGGGAAAATGTTGTCCCCACTAATTATCACATTAATAACAACATACTAAGCATGCAATCAGTTGTGAGATACTAGGGCACCCAGGTTGACAGTAACTTGACTTTTGACCTCCACATTACCTCCGTTGTATGGAAGGCTTTCTACATGGCCCACCTTATAAATAAGGGTATTTCATCCAAGAACAAGAAGGCCATAACATCCCTGCTCGCCTCCCTTATCAGACCCATTATTGAGTACAATGTCCCCTACGACATGAAGCTTGCCAAGCACATGCAGCAGCTGGAGAGACCACAGAAGCTCCTGACCAGGAAAATCCATGGTCTCACACACCTAGCCTATACAGATAGGCTAAAAGCACTGTCCCTCTACTCAGTCTCCTACAGACTGCTCAGAGGTGACCTGTGTGTGGTATAGAAGGCCATCTCAGACCCATCCTTGATGGAGTTGTTGCACATCCGTAAGTCAAACTACACTCACGCAACCCACATTCAAGGACTTAACCTGGTCTGTGACATTAATAGAACTTGTTGGCAGGATAGATTTGTGTCCCAAAGACTCCCCCATCTGTGGAATAGACTCCCTCTACATGTCAAGCAGAGTACCTCACTAGCTGTCTTTAAGAGGAACCTGAACGACTGGATGGGAAACAGAAAATACACCTCTGGGATCCCACCTGTGTCCCTGCTGGACAGGGTTAATAGATGCTGACTTTGTGGGAACATGGGCAAAATTCTTGGCTAGGCTTATAAGGGCCTCTGGGCCAATAGCCTAGCATCGTCCTATGAACCTATGAACAAAAAAAATCCTAAAGCAGTTTTTACAGGGGGATATGCCCCCTGCACACCCCCCATGTATGGGTTTGCTCCCCAACATACCCATTACTTTATATATACCAATCCCAAGATTGCACAACAGTGAGGAAATGGAATATTCCCACTTCACACTGTAGTGCTATCTTTCACAAGAATGAAACCTCACATTCATGCATCTATCCGTACTTACCAACATACATACAAACTCTGCCCCAGCCACAACATTTACTTAACCAACCCTCTCAAAACACATTCACTCACTACTGGCACTACCTGGATGCAAACAAAAAATAGCAGAGGCAAATGAATACCTGTAATAATTTAATTATCCACAAACACCCTCAGCACATGCAACACACCCTAATAACACCTACCTCTAGCAACGTCTCCTCACAAAACACTCAACAGCCCTCACACAAATATGCACTCAAACAAACTGCATTTGCTCTGTCTACATATTAAACTAGTACCCATTTATTAATCAGGTAGGCCAACTGAACACAGAGTCTCTTTTCATGGATTGCCCAGATGCAACACTTGGTTAAATCGCTGATCAGGCTCATAGAACAGGTAAATGAGGGTTGAGAGAATCAAACCCTGTACTATAAGAACTGCAGTGCACAACCTTAACTCTTTGCACCAACTTCCAAATATATACTAGCCAACTAAAAGGTCGACCAAACAACATGCTGACATATGTGTGTGTGTGTGTGTGTGTGTGTGTGTGTGTGTGTGTGTGTGTGTGTGTGTGTGTGTGTGTGTGTGAGTGTGTGAGTGTGTGTGTGTGTGTGTGTGTGTGTGTGTGTGTGTGTGTGTGTGTGTGTGTGTGTGTGTGTGTGTGTGTGTGTGTGTGTGTGTGTGTACTAACACTGAGATTACAAAACTTCAAAGTAAGAAGAATTATTTTGAAATACTGCAACCACAGAATTAGTAGACAAAAAAAATCACACTTTCTTATCTGTACGTTTGAGAAAGAGGAAAACAGTGGGGAGAAGAAAGGGAGGAATTAGGGCAAGCGTGCGTGTGACAATCTTTTCCCTTCTCGTTATAAATATCACTTTATTTTTTTTCACTGTAAATATTTGTACATGAAATATATATATATAACTATTTTCTGTCATGTTCTCTGCATTACCAGCTACCCTTGCTATGATGATAGAAAAAGGTTACCAGGCCTGCCAAATTGCTTGTTTAATAGAATAGAAGTTAAATAAAGACATTTTAATAATCTTGATGTATTCGTTTCCCTATAATGCACACATTTTTCACTTTTATCTGTGTATTTCTGTCTATCATTCTATCATTCTATCTGTCTATCTATCTGTATATCTATCTATCTATCTATCTATCTATCTATCTATCTATCTATCTATCTATCTGTCAATCTATCTATCTATCTATCTGTCTGTCTATATGTCTCTGTCTATCTATCTATATCTATCTATCTATCTATCTATCTATCTATCTATCTATCTATCTATCTATCTATCTGTCTAATCTAATTTAATTTGTTAACCAGGGTAGAACATTAGTCCAGACAGCCCAGTTTCAGGTTTAGCATGAAGTATACATAAAACAAAGCTATACAACTATAGTAAGTCATGCATAGTTAATACAATGAGTAACTGAAGGTGAAGCAAACACAAAAAGTCAAACATAAAAAAGTAAAAATGTTAACAATGAATACGTCTCTTCTTAAGCTTCCAGAGTTGACTTGCTATATAAAATTTCAAAATGTACAGATATATACAATTTCAATAGGAGGTCATATGAGAATCAACGAGGAAAACCTGGAAAAAAGGGGGTAGAGGAAGGGGGAATGAATGGAAGTTGGGGTATAAGTGTAGTACATACGTTGCACGATAAAGCAAGTACTGTCATTATTGAGAATAGGGCGTACAAATTGTGGGTTGCGGAATTAACTTATGGCTTCCTTCAGAAAACAGCTACAGATTTTATTACTTTTTTTTTTTTTTTACTTTGCTTTATTACGCCTTATTGTCATGGTGCCATACATTATAATAGGGCTGTTTATTTATTTTAGCTATTCATCTGACAACTGGATAAACAAAGTGGTGCAAGGACTGCTTTAATCATGACCAGGGAGCTACGCAGACAATTTGCATAAATAATCAGCCTGTGTAAGTAATGGGCAAGCTAATTCTAAAGTAATAACATTAAGTAAAATCAATAAGTTAACAAATAAAGCTTTAAAGTAAAGTACATTTATAAGGAAGGCAAATTACTAAACAGAAAGGGTTGGGAGCTTGTAATATAATAGCACTTAAGAATTATCAGTGCTTTTAATAGCAGCATAAAATCTAAAGGCTTGACTAAATACAGATAATATAAAGCTCATTTCTAATGTTTGTATAGCAAGGGATGTGCTGAAATGTTATGCTTGCACATCTAAGTGGTTTAATTAGAAAAAAACTTGCTGCAGCGTTGTTAGTATTATCCCTTCTTCCTCATACGTCCAGCACCTGTAACTCTTAGCTGTCCTAGATTTTGCAGAATTTATCTGATTTTGCATCATACTTTTTGCTCTGTCCCTTGTAAGTGTTTTTTATTTTTTTGATAAGTCATTAAGGATTACAGTTATAATGGCATACAGTACAGTTTTGTGCTCCTTATTGTTCAGAAAATGCATGTTTATGCAAAACCTGTTATTCGATTAACTCACTAAAGGAATTACAGTAATATTTTACAATTGTTCCTGATTTGTGGTCTGTATGTTCTCTGATGCCCATGTTCAAGGTCATGCATGCCTCCTGTTGGCGCATATCATGGCATCACATAGGCTAGGCGAGACACATATCTGAATGCTTTTCATTTCTTTTCTCCTACTGACACAGTTTGGATATCAGTTCTGCTGCTCATAATCCAATCCACATTACAATGTAAGAAACTGATCACTAATGGTTCTACTCTGATAACTCAACCCACTAAACTTCATTCTACAGACCACAGCTTCTCTGTTCTTGCCCCTTATCATCATTATCATCATCAACTGCCTTTTTCCCATTTTTTACATGAGATCAGAGTGTCACGTCAACTGTCACCAGCTCTCTCAATTCGGTGATACTCTCCTACCTTCTCTGACAGTCATGCCTGACTGTTGCAGGTCTTCTCTCACACAATCCAGCCATCTCTTTGCTGGATGCCCTTGTTTTCTCTTGCCTGCTTCCTGTCTGTTCCAAATCTTCTTCACCAGATTATCTTCTGTTTTCTGCACATGTAAGAACCATTGTAATCTGTTCTGTTTGACCTTCTCTGCAATTGGGCCTAGTTTGGCTTTTGCTCTGATGTGCTCACTTCTTCTGTTCCACAGTGTGCTTCCTAGCACCTATCTCAGGTACTTCATGTCCATCACCTCTAGCTTTCTCAACTGTTTTTGCCTTTACCACACTAATTTCTGTCAATGTTTCTAGGAATTCGAGCCACCACCCATTTCAGCTTTCTTGGGATCTTGTCATATGTTTTCTCCATGTCTAGGAATACCTAGTTGACAGACTCTTTCCTCATTTCCAGCATCTTCTCAACTCCCTGTTTAACTACAAACATCGGATCATTTGTACTCCATCCTGATCTGAATCTGAACTGTCCATCTCCCATCTTACGTTCTACTACTGTGTGTATTCATATATCAATCACCCTCTCCAGAACTTTCATGCAGTGTAACAGGAGTTTGATCCTCCGTACTATCCACAGCTGCGTATGTCCACTTTGTTCTTGTACTAGTATGCTTATTCTCCAGTCATCTGGGACGCGCCCTTCTCTCCATACTGCTATCAGTAATGTCAGGAGCCATTTCACCCCACTCTCACCCAATATCCTCATCATATCTGCTGTGACCTCATCTGAGCCTGCTGATTTCTCTGCCTTCATTTTCTTTAGTGCTGTACTTACGTCTTCCAGGGTGGACTTCTTCTTTTCTTTCATCATTAGCCAGCCAGTGTTCCTTCTTAGCCTGGTCCACCTTTTCTATCTCCCATTTTAGCTAGCACTCCTTCTTTCTTTCTTTTGATGACTTCCTGTACTTCTGCATTCTGCCACCAGCTTTCCTTACATCCCTTAGTTCCATACCTGACTTGGCAACATATCTGTTCCATAGTCCTCACACATGCTGTTTTGAGGTGCTGCCATTCTTCAACTCCACCTATCTTTTTCTTCTTCTTGAGGTGCTAGAGCCCTGCATGATTTCTTGTACTTTTGTACTTTCTCTCCAGTTGAATTCCAGGTCTTCAGCCTAGTCTCTGTTGACCCTAAAGACTTCTCTGACCACTGTTTGTAGCTGATTGTAGCAAGCAGTGGTTTATGCTGTGGATGGAATGTTTTGCTGGGGATGAGTTTGCAATCACCGATTCTACCTCAGTGCTCTTTCTTTATTAGGAGGAAGTCTATCTGAGTTGCATGTTAGCCACGGTTGTATGAGATCTTGTGACTGTCTCTTGCTGAACCTGGCTACCATCAAGCCATTTGCTATACAGAAGTCTAGCATGGCCTCTCCTTCTTTATTCCTGTTACCCCACCCATGTGGTCCCAGGCAGTCCTCATATCCTGTTCTTTCTGTCTCAGTAAATAATATATATATATATATATATATATATTTTATTCAACTGCTCTTACTGTAACTGTCTTAGTTGCTGTTCTGCATGCTGTTATCTGCTCAGTCGCTCTTACTCTGCACTTATTACTGCTTGTTAGTAGCCTTCTAATTTACTGCCTTCTGCACTTGTTTTTTAGTCATTTGTTAATTTAATTGCATTTAATTGAACTGTATTTGCCATTGTGTTGCTACACACTTGGGTGTGCTGGCCTGCACTGCAATTTGAATTGTATTTTCTGCTTTTTTAGCTACTTTTCTTTAAAAAGAAAAGAAAAAAAAAATTCTAAGCTTGTTTCCTGCCTTTCCTGTAACTAGTGTAGTCATAGCCAGCGTTAGGTACCCGCAGAACCCGCGTCTGCAGGGGGCCCCCAATTATCTCCCGGTGAACGAGGGCCCCCATCCAGCAGCACAGGTTTCTCCATCTCCTCTTTTCATTCAGCTCATAAAAAAGTGGAGCAGCGTAGTTACAAAATTCACATCCGCGGCATTCCGTTATTGTCTGTATATTCCTCGTCACATCGTTATCGCAAATTTTTCTCATTTTTTTTTTTTTTTAATTTTATTTTGATGTGTCAGTAAGCTGCTCTCAACCAGGTCCGCTTCAGTGAAGCAAGGGATCAGATTAGCTACAGCATCCAGGCAAGCAAGTTCTTTTTTTTTTATTATTATTTTAACATTACAGGTCAGCGGACGTCTAGGAAGCTGTGAGCGGGTTGGTGATGAGCAGAAACTAATCACCATGAAAGGATTAGTACTACATTAACTTGGTGGGTTATACTGCCAATTTGTTAAAGACTTAACTGTTCCATCAAGGTCACAACGGAGAGAGAGAACTGGATTACTAAGTGTTTGAAATCTGTATCTGCAGACCATTGATATCATAGACAGCAGTAACATGCACTTGGCTGCCATAGCCACCTTCTTTTGCTGGATATCACTGATTTTATATCACTGACATACCTCTCAATCTCTTACAGCAAGAGATCTGGACAAAATCATAAAAATGGGGGGACAAAGGCACAAAAATAAGGACACTTTTAAAGTACTGTTCTTTACAAACTTAGAAAATTGATAGAATAGCAGATTTGCATTAGCATGAATTTTCTGAAGGGTATGAAGTCTGAAACTCAAATGTATGTCATTATTTTCTGACTACAAACCAAATTGATTTGCCAGAAATCAGTTTTTATGAGAAACAGACCAAAAACATGAGGCAAAAATCTGGACATTCTGTGAAAAGCTGTGCAGTTGAGAGGTATGATTTTGCTTTGACTGTTTTTTTTTTTCTGAATGGTCCCAAATATTTATTGGGCTGTCAAGGGTCCTGGATGTTTATGATTGGAGAAACCCAGTAATTTTTCATAGTATATGGAGCTTCAGCTCTGCCAGAAACTGTCTGTAAGTGAAATGTGTCTGTTCAATGGCCTTTAACGTTGCTACAAATGAGTGGCATTGTGAGATATATATTATATGTATTACAACTTTAAGAACTGTGAAAGTCTTGAAACTGTTCAGAATTAGGCGCATTGTGAAACTAAAGTTTGACATATCTGAAATTTGTGTGCTCCCCCCCCGATATCAGAAAAATATATAATCTTTTTGTCAGTTTTGAACTATAAAATTCACAAAGCTCCCTGTCCTAACTACATAGAGGATTATCATCTCATCTTTAATAAAAACAAATCCTTTTTTTTTTCTTTTAATGAATTTAAGAAATCCGCCTATTGAGCTTTGCTTTCAAAGTTAATTTGAGAATACATGAGGTTTCCAATCAAGACTTTACTACTCATATTTTTATTCTGTCACGTGGAGCTTTAACTGCCCCTATGGTACAAGTTTGAGAATGTGTTGGATTTGTTGCTCCCACACAGTGACCAGACAACCTATGTGTATGTGCAGTCAGTATGCGCATGTAAAGCTGTTAGCATTTCCAGTCCTGTTCTGTGGTCAGTTGCCTGTGTAGGCTCAGACTTCAGCATAACAGCCCAGAAATGTCAGAGATAAAAAGTCTACATACTGTAAAGTAGACAAGAGGATAACATCGCCCTTATCCAGCCCATATTTAAGACAGCTATTGGAGAGCATGCCTTCTCTAGCCATGACTCTGCTATGTGGTATAAATTCACTCTAGAGATGAAGTCTCACAATACCCTTGTAGGTTTTAAAAAGACTAAAAGAGAGCTTATCATTAGAAAGGAGTCATGTGCAAGTTCATAGGTTAATAGTAGGATAACCGCCCTTGTGGGCCTTTTTCAGCCTAGCCAATTTTTCAATTTGGTGCTTGGAATTACCCTTTTCATTTAGTGTTTAGATTAACCCTGCCAACTCATGGACTATATTTATATTACCTGACTAACTAACTAACTAGGATCACAATGCTGTAGGAACAATGTTCAAGAACTATGAACTGGCTATTCCTAAATGCATTTCTGAACTAACATAGCCATATTCCACCACTGAACTGACATAGCATCAGTCTTTAGTACATATATTGTACATATTGCATATACTATATACAGATTACAAGTAATATTTTTACATCATAACCTTCTCTATATAAGTGATTCTAATTCTCATCAGTCATGATCTGTATATGGTGTTTGTTGTTTATTCAGTTTCTTTGCAGTCCTATTTTATTTTGCTTGAATGTAATATATGTGACTAATATGTACTTATCATACGAGTTTCTGTATAGAGCTATCTCCATTGTTCTTTGAGCCTGGGTCATGTCTGAAGAAGTCTCAACAGACCAAACAATCTATACTGTTAATAAACAGTAGGTAAGTAGGTAAATAAATAAACAACTGTTTACGTGAGCTTGAGTTAATTTTTCTGTAACCACTGTACTAAAGATGTAGTTCTGCTGTCTTAATGCATGCTAATGCACAATTAAATGTTTGCCTGGTATTTTTGTTCTGTTCCTCACCAAAAATGTGGGTTCATGCAATGCGTGCTACTGCAAAGTATGTTCTACTATTTTTATTAATTCATAATACATTTTTTAAAATGCCTAATATTGGGAGGGGGTTAACAGCTATGAGAAGGTTGTAGAATGTACAGATGTTTTAATATATACTAATACAAACCCTGTTATGCTAGTACTTTGTATACCAGTAGTGTTTATACCTATCTACCTATCCCTGATGGTATGACTTTGTTTTATGATACTTTTTTGCTTTGTCTGTAGTTATTGTATTCAGAGGTTGGGAGCATGGTTGGTGGCTGTGAGAATGTTGCACAGTTTTTAAATGTTTGTCTGGTATTTTTTGTTTGTTTCGTAAAACTGAGGTCATGCAAGATATAAGCATGTAGAATGTACTTGTGACTTAATGCATGCTAATGCACAATTAGATGTTTGCCTGGTATTTTTGTTCTGTTCCTTATCAAAAATGTGGGTTCACCCAATGCATGCTACCGCAAAATGTGTTCTACTATTTTTATTAATTCAAAATTACATCGTATAAAATGCCTAATATTGGGAGGGGGATTAGCAGCTCTGAGATTGTTGCAGAATGTATGAATGTCTGATGTATACTAATACAAACTGTTATGCTAGTACTGTGTACACTGTCAATGTTTATAATTATCCCTGATGCTGTGACTTTGTCTGTAGTTACTGTGTTGAGAGGTTGGAAGCATGGTTAGGGTCTATGAGAATGTTGCAGCTGTATTTGTCTTGTGTGTCTGTGTTGTGTATGGGAGTCAGTGTGGGTGTCTTTCTGTACCTTTGTGGGTCTGGCTATCTTGATGTGGTACAGAGGCTTGTTGTAATGTAACAACATTACTACTAAATGCCAGTCAGTCATAGCTCTCAATCCCTTGGCACAAAAAAATCTGGACAAAGCCAAAGATAATGGGGGACAGCCCCAAAAATTGGGACATATTTTAAATATTGCTCTTATAAATTTTGCTAGAATAAAAGATCTTGTATTACCATGCATTTTCTGAAGGATATGAAGTGAAACTCAAATGCCTGCCATTATTTAGTGAATTCACCCCTCACTGATTTGCCACCAAAAAATCCAGAAAACTACAAATTTTGAGGAACGGACCAAAAATGAGTAAAATCTGGACATTCTATGAAAATCTGTGCAGTTGAGGAGTATGCAGTCTGTGTGCATGGACCTCTGAGTGGCTAACTTGCTGTACTGCAGGAGTTTGTCATAACGTAACATTGGTACTAAATGCCGGTCAGTTTGTGTACCTTGGCACACCAATTCTTATGGATCTGAATGTAGTATCCCTATAGTGAGTGTAAAATGGTGCTGGATGAGCTTGACAGGGAAGGGGGCGTAACAGCAATGCGGTCACTCTTTATATTCTCCTGAGTAGGGCCTCAACTTGAAACTTGCTGGGGGCCCCCAAAATGCTAGCACTGGCCCTGAGTGCAGTCCAGATACAGACTTGCTGTATCCAAGACAGTTGGTAAGCTTCTGAGCCCCCCAAGCCTTTCTGTGTTGGAGGGAAGCCTTCTAGCTTATCAGTGGGAGTGGTAAGCACTAGGTAGCCTATCTACCATGGGAAGAGTGGGATGTGGCCCAGAAATTGTAGTTCATTGGCTGTTTCAGCAGTTTTTCCATCTCTTTCTACTTTCTGGTTTAAAAGCCCATTTTGCATTTGGTCCCCACCTTTCCTGTAACTAGTGTAGTCCAGGTACAGATTTGCTGTATCCAGGACTGTTGGTAAGCTTCTGAGCCCCCCAAACCCTTCTGTGTTGGAGAGAAGCCTTCTAGGTTATCAGTGGGAGTGGTAAGTACTAGGTAACCTATCTACCACAGGCACAGTGGTTTCTGGGCCAGAAATTATAGTTTATTGGCCGTTTGGGAAACTTTTCCATCTCTTTCAACCTTCTGATTTAAAAGCCTGTGTTTGTGGTTGTTTCCTGCCTTTCCTGTTACTAGTCTAGTCCAGGTATAGATTTGCTGTATCCAGGACTCTTTGTAAGCTTCTGAGCCCCCCAAGCCTTTCCGTGTTGGAGGGAAGCCTTCTAGCTTTTCAGTGGGAGTGGTAAGCATCAGGTAGCCTATCTACCACAAGAGGAGTGGTCCTTGACCCAGAAATTGTAGCTATTGGCTGTTTGAGCAGTTTTGTTTCCATCTCTTTCAACTTTCTGGTTTGAAAGCCGCACTTGCTCCTGTTTCCTGCCTTTCCTATAACTAGCCTAGTCCGGTTACAGAGTTGCTGTATCCAGGATTGCTAGTAAGCTTCTGAGCCCCCCAAGTCTTTCTGTGTTGGAGGGAAGCCTTCTAGCTTATCAGTGGGATTGGTAAGCACTAGGTAGCCTATCCTCCACTGGAAGAGTGAGTTTTGGCCCAGAAATTGTAGTTTATTTGGCTATTTGGGCAGTTTTCCATCTCTTTCTACTTGCTGGCTTAAAAGCCTGCATTTGTACTTGTTCCCCGCCTTTCCTGTAACTAGTCTAGTCCAGGTACAGATTTGCTGTATCCAGGACTCTTTGTAAGCTTCTGAGCCCCCCCCCCCCAAGCCTTTCTGTGTTGGAGGGAAGCCTTCTAGCTTATCACTGGGAGTGATAAGAATTAGGTAGCCTATCTACCACAAGCAGAGTGGTTCTTGGCCCAGAAATTGTAGTTTATTGACCATTTGGACAGTTTGTCTGTCTCTTTCAACTTTCTGGCTTAAAAGACCACATCTGCGCTTGTTTCCCATCTTTCCTGTAACTAGCCTAGTCCAGATACAGAGTTGCTGTATCCAGGACGGTTGGTAAGCTTCTGAGCCCCGCAAGCCTTTCTGTGTTGGAGGAAAGCCTTTTAGTTTATCAGTGGGAGTGGTAAGCACTAGGTAGCCTGTCTATCATGAGAGGAGTGGTTCTTGGCCCAGAAATTGTAGTTTATTGACCATTTGGACAGTTTGTTCGTCTCTTTCAACTTTCTGGTTTAAAATACCACATCTGCTCTTGTTTCCCATCTTTCCTGTAACTAACCTACTGGGTAGCACTAGAAAGCCTTAAACTGATACAAGCTTTCTAGCTTAGAAGAGAGACTTTGGAGTGATTAAATATCAGTTTTCTGTATTTTCTTGCTGTACTTAACTGTTTTCCGCCTAAACACAGATTTTCCAGCTTTTATTGATTGATTTATTTAAAAGCTTGTTTTTTTCACATATTGTACTTATTTGACTGCCTGCACTTTTAAAAAGTAATTTTTTTTGTTTAAATAATTTGTTTAATTGTTGTAGGCTACACACTAAAGTGTGATAGCATTTTCTGATCATTTGTAGTCATTTAAAGATGTTTTAAGTGTATTTTTTACTGTTTTTGCCTTATCTTTTAAAAAAAAACAAAAATAAAAAAATTCCTTGTTTCCCGCCTTTCTAAGCTAGTATAGTCCAGTTTTCAGGCTAGTGCTGAATCCAGGGCTGTGCTACTAGTTTCTGAGTTGCCCAGACCTTAATTGGATAGAAGGAAGTTTCTCTGTTCACCTGTGAGAGAGGGAAGCTTTGAGCAGACTATCTGTCCCTGGAGGAGTGATTCCAGCCCAGAAGTTAATAGTTTATTGGCCATTTTGGGCTACTTTCTATCTCTTTTATTTCCCTACTATAAAAACGGCATTTGCTCGGTTTTGCTCGCCGAGCAGTGCCGGTTAGCTATGGTTAAATTATTCCTGGCACCACTAAGTCTCCTCTTCAGTTTTTCCCTTGAAACTAGTCTAACTCTCAACCTAAGCACTCAAAAAGCATCTTACAGCCCAGCACTTGCTCAGACCTAATAGCAAACACTAATATACCCCGACACTTGATTGCCCTGCTAGCAAAGCTCTTTATTCACCCCTCACCAACCAAGTGACTAAGCAGCTCACCCTACTATTCAGGCATGACCAAAGGGCAATTTCAAGTGTACTCTCCAGTCCAGCTAATGAATCTGGGTATCCTGAGGCAATGTTACAACTACCTCATGTACACAGACAACCCTCTCCTCCTACCACAAAACACTAATATATGCGAGAGATGCAATTATACAGCCAAACTGGAGGCTAAGCTGTCTTCAACCAAGACTGGAACAGACAGTCTAGAGGAGAAGGTTAAAACTTGCACCACACCTCCAGCCACACACAGACCTACTAAAACAGCACTGGCAAAAAATACACATAAATACATAAAATTGTACTCGGAGGATCTAAATAAAAACCTGCAAAAGCATCAGAGACCTCCAAAGCAGACACCCAAGCAACCTGCACCTCCCGTCACAAACCAGACAACAAATAAAACACAAAATCAGTGTGCCGCACAATCACAGCCCTTAAGGTGAAATAACATACCTAACACACTAGTAATAGGTGAATCTATAGTCAGGCACACTAATGTCCCACTCACTAGGCTGGACAAGCAGAAGGTTACTGTTAGCTGCCTGTCAGGAGCCAGAATCTGCCACATAACATAAGCACTCAGGTCATTCCAGAGCAAGTACAAATATGACTCTGTCATTGTTCATGTTAGTGTGAATGACCTGAGACTTGCCTCCCTGGACTACATGAAAAGAGACATGGAAGAGCTCTCTGATCATGTAGTCCAGGTTGGTATGACTCTGACCCTGAGTAGCATCCTGCCCTCACCAAGAATGATACCTTGGTATAAAGAAAAAATGATAAATTTCAACAACTGGCTAAGCTTCTGGTGTCATTCAAAGGGGATCCTGTTTCTGTCAGCCTGGGACGACATGCTCAACAAGCCATGTTGCTTCGCAGGAGACGGCTTGCACCTATCACCACTAGGCTTTTGAATACTGGCCAAGGCTCTTGCTGCCCCCATAGTGCCATTTTTAGGCAAGTCTCAAAAGTCAAACCCACCTCCGTAAACAGTACAATTAACAGAAAACTGAGGGCTATGGTACTCAATGCCAGGAGTTTAAATCTTAAAATGCATGCACTCGAAGCACTCCCCAGTATGGAGAACATCAACATCTGTGCAGTAACTGAAACCTGGTTCAAGGCTCCAGAGAGTACCCCAGCACTACCGGGCTACAACTCATACCACATGTTTCGGCCACAGAGCATGGACCGAAACACAAAATGAGGGGGTGTATCTATATTCATCAAGGATATCTACACCTCCAGGTTAGTGACGCAGCATGATATCTCTGAGATCATCCATGTGCAACTAACATCAGGCAAATCTGCAATGCAAATTGTGACCTGCTACAGATCACCCTCCATGACCCAAGACCACCACTCCACCTTTCTAGAGACACTGGAAAACATGAAGGTCCTACCAAACACCCTGATATTGGGTGATTTCAATTACTTGACCATTAACTGGGAAAACTACTCGAGTACAAACTCCCAGGCCCAGCGCTTCCTGGAATACATCAACTGAAATGCCCTGGATCAGCTGGTAAACTCCCCAACCAGACGTGAAAACATATTGGACCTGGTCATCACCAACATGGGCGACAGGTGTTCCACACCGAGGTCAACCCGTCACTGGTTAGATCAGACCATAAACTAATCACTCTGGATGTCCACACCCCATCACCACCCCCAACTAAGGAAACCACAGTAAAAAACTTTTCTAAAGCAAGCTTCACCTTACTTAAGACACAGATGGTATGTTTCACAGCCCCCACGCTAAAGGATAACGCTGCCCAAGATGCAGAAACCTTTACAAATGCACTCTATAAGTACCTACAAGGATGCATGGATCGTGTCATCCCTAGCAAAACCAAGACTCACTCCTCTAAGAGAAGGAAACCAGTTTGGTGGACCCCTGCTATAAACAGGCTATACAATAGAAGGAAGAAACTAGTCCGGAAAAAAAGCAAATCCCAAGAAGGAAAGACATCCCAGATCAGTATCAGTAAGAAACTAAGGTCCCTCATAAAATCATCCAAGGCTAACTTCGAAAGAAAAATAGCCAAGGATTAAAAAGATAACCACAAAGCCTTCTTTAGCTGTTAAGAATCTAAGTGGCAACTCGCAGATATGCACTGAAGTAGTGCAAAATAGCACAAAATATACTGAACCTACTGATATTGCCAACATCCTGGCAGATAGATTCAGTGCAAACTTCACCCCCCTCTCACCCCCAAAAGGGCCCACAACAATACTGGAAAAATGTAGTGTCCCAGAAATCACAGATGCACAGGTGAAACAACCCTTTCAAAAGCCAAAAACACAGCGTCAATGGGGCCAGATGGTGTCCCAGGCTGCGTCTTGCATGAACTACAGAACGAACTGACCCCCCCCCACCTAAACACACTGTTCACCCTCAGCCTCTCCACAGGCTACGTGCCCATAGAATGGCGCACAGCAATGGTTATTCCTCTCCACAAAGGAGGGGCCACAACTGACCCTGGTAACTATGGCCCCATAAGCCTGACTAGCCTGGTCTGCAAGGCTATGGGGCACATCATCATGGAACTAATTAACAAAGATATTGGGAACATCCAAACACTTGACCCGACCCAGTTCGGCTTTGTTAAGGGCAGATCATGCCTACTAAACCTGGTTGACTTCTTTGAGACAGTCACTAAGGCCATAGACGAGGGAAAGGCTTTCGACACCATTCCCCATTCGGGTATTACAGAAAAACTCACCAGCCTGAACATAAACCCCTACATCACGAGATGGATTGCCAACTGGCTTACAGACAGAACTCACATGGTAAGAATAGCGGGCTCCAGGTCCGACTCTAAACCAGTCACAAGTGGCGTCCTGCAAGGATCGGTCCTGGGACCCCTACTGTTTGGCATATACTTCTCAGAAGTACAGGCAAACACAGGAGGACTATGGCTAACCAAGTTCGCCGATGACTGCAAACTGGGAGCCATAATTGACTCTCCAGCTGACACAGACATCCTCCAAAACAGCCTTACTGAGACGGACACCTGGTGTCAAAGTCATGGTCTCAAGCTAAATGCCAAAAAATGCATAGTCATCCCGTCTGGGAAAAACAAAACACCCACGAATTACCACATAGGAGGCAGCCCCCTTAATACAGAAGAGGTAGTAAGAGATCTGGGGACACAGGTAGATAGTATTATCTCCTTTGACAATCACATTGCCAAAGTAGTTAGGAAATCCTTCTATGTGGCCCATCTAATTACTAAAGGGTTTGCATATAGAAATAAAGAGGTTATAGTGCTCATCACTTATCAGATCTATCATAGAGTACAATGCCCCATTTGGGATGTACCTCACAAGACACTTCCAACATCTGGAAAGACCACAAAAGTACTTCACCAAGAGGATTACTGGCCTCAAACATATGTCTTATGTTACTCCAGATCAACAATAATAAATCAATCTACCTAATTTGTATGTATCTTCCCCCTGGTAATAATACTCAGACTCTAGAAAACTTACTTAGTTCAACTTCCAACCAACAACCCCAAGAAACCATAATACTTGGTGACTTTAACATTGACTGGATAACCTATTCAAACCAAAACCCAACTAACCATATTAATCTCTATGGGTTCTCGCAATTAATAACAACTCCTACTAGAACCCATAAACAAAATAGAAAAGAAACAACTCTTGATTGGATCCTCACTAATAACCACCCCAGCATTTATACCCCAGGAACCCTTCCTGATTGTATCAGTGACCATATGCTTACATATGTCATAAGACAAAAAGTGAATATTCCACATACTCATAAACTAAAAACATCCCGCTCAAAAAAGTTCTTTAACCCTGATAACTTCCTTACAGAATTGCAAGCATGTAACTGGTCACCACTAACTTACCTTGAACTTAATAAAGCAGTAACCTACTTTAATGCAAACTTTCTTCAAATCCTTGACCATCATGCCCCTTATCACACTATTAGAATGAGAACCAAACCTGCTCCATGGCTGTCTAAGCAAACAAAAGAAAAAATGGTCCTTAGAAATAAAATCTGGGCCAAATGGAGAGCCAGTAGATGTCCATCTGATCATCTCCTTTTCAAACAATTAAGAAATGCCACCAAAAAAGATACTGTTAGAGATAAAAAGGATTATTATCTTCACCTTCAACAAAGTAGTCAAAACACCCCTCAAAAATTCTGGGCAAGCATTAATAAACTTCTTAAACCAGGACATTCACCTACTCCTACCCCTACAGGCTTTCACCCCAACAATGCTACACAGATCCCTGATGCCTTTAATAAGTATTTTACAGAAGCCATTCAATCCCTAGCTAACTCATTACCTATACCATCTGCAACCTTACCAAATACCTCTCTACCCTCATCTAGGGACTTTCAAATTCAACCCGTTGCCACATCTCTTATTTATAAGCTTCTTAAGAAACTCAAACCATGCACCCCATCTGCTGACCAACTCCCATCTGAATACCTACAAATAGCTGCTAAAGCTATCAAATATCCTGTATCTATACTGATAAATAGGACTATCACTGAAGGAACAATCCCCACCTTATGGAAAATATCTCATATAATTCCCCTACATAAAGGAGGCTCATCAACTGAACTCTCAAATTTTCACCCTATTGCCTTACTTTCCCCATTAGCCAAGATTATGGAAAGATGTGTTCACAAACAAATGCTTAGCTACCTTCTACAAAACAAACTTCTAGCTAACTGTCAACATGGGTTTAGACCATTCCACAGCACAACAACTGCCCTCCTTTCCTTCTCTGACTCCATAAACAATAATAGAAACAATAATTGTTTCTCCTCAGCACTTTTCATAGATCTTTCTAAAGCCTTTGATATGGTTAACCACAATATACTTCTTGACAAACTAA
The DNA here is from genome assembly GCF_019279795.1 of Protopterus annectens. Lineage (NCBI taxonomy): Eukaryota > Metazoa > Chordata > Ceratodontiformes > Protopteridae > Protopterus > Protopterus annectens. The sequence goes on from NC_056729.1 coordinate 1,783,671,989, forward strand.
ACCTTTATTCTCTCAGCCCACACTCTCTACAGTGGTTTAGGAGCTATCTCCACAACAGGCAACAAGCAGTCCTTTGGGAGAACAACCTATCTTCCTTACTCTCAGTAAATATTGGTGTTCCACAAGGATCAATCCTAGGTCCCCTTCTTTTTTCCTTATTTATCAATGACCTACATCTGAATATACCACAAGCCACCTGCATTCAATATGCTGATGACTCAACGCTAATGTGCACTGCAAAAAATATTCCCTCCCTCCAGTCCCTCACCCAAACAGTCTTCCAAAATGTTGAAAATTGGTTTTTGCAACACTGCCTCCTCCTTAACCCCAAAAAAACTAAACTTCTTCTCTTTACTCCTACTCAAAAATCTCCCACTCCTCTCTTTACTATCTCCTCAAATAATGCAACCTGTATAAACCCTGACAAGACCACTCGACTGCTAGGTGTAACCATCGATAACCATCTCAATTATGATGAACACATTAACACCACTATTAGAAATGTCAACAAAAAAATTGGGACACTCTACAGAATTAAACCCTTTCTTACCCCAGAAACTAGAAAAACCATTGCACAGACACACCTGATCTCCACCCTCTTTTATGCCTCACCTATCTATACTAACTTATCCAAAAATAACATTACCAAACTCTCTATCTGCTACAATAGCATAGCCAGATTCATTACTGCTACTCCCCTAAGAACTCACCATTGTCTTAACCTCAAACATCTTGATTGGTTAGAGCTAAATAACCACTTATTCTATCAACAACTACTTATCATTCATAAGACCCTTTACTACCCTGAGGTAACCCCTAGCCTTACAAAACTGATTATACCATATAAAAACCTAGCCACACTCCATTCTGCTAATAAATTACTAGTATCTCTACCTAAATCATATAATAAAGCTGGGGATTCATTACTTGCAAACTCTATAGGTAAAATCTGGAATCAACTCCCTCAAGAAATAACTAATCAAAACTCTACCTCTCTTTTCAAAAAACACATTAAAGAACATCTCAAAACAAAATGGATATGTCCGTGTGCAAATCCCGACTGAAATCATGTCCTCACTCACCTAGTTCTACCCCCCTATCGCCCTTACTTAGCTCCTCACTAAACTTTCAGGAGTTTGAGAGTCATTATCTAAGAACTAGGTTTTTACCAGTTACCTTTTTTCTGTCTGTATAACTTCATCCTGTGTTACTGTTACTGTTTTTATAAGTCTAATATAGTAGTATGTAGTATAAGTTTATCTCCTATTTTTAGTATTTGTTTTGTGTTGAAACTTTTTTTTTTCTTCCTTCCTTGTATTTTTACTCATATTATGCCTTACGTGATAAATCTTTGTTTATTGCCTGTACTGGAGCTTTTCTCCCCGGGCCTCTACTGAAAACGGATATTATGTCCAGTTGGACTAGCCCGGTCAACAAATGTAAAATAAAATAAATAAAATTATGCAGCCCAACTGAAAAAACTCTGGCTGTACTCAGTGGCATGTCGCTTACTCAGAGGTGATCTCTGCCTGACTTACAAAGCCATGTCCAACTCAGAATTGATGGACATGCTCCACCTAGAAAAATCCAAATCACTGCGAGCCACCCGCTCTAGTGAGCTAAACCTCGCCACAACAATAAATAGAACATGCTGGAGGGATAGATTCCTGTCACAGAGACTCCCCATGCTTTGGAACAAAATTCCAAACTACATTAGGCAGAGCCCCTCACTAACACTCTTCAAGAGAAACCTTGACGAGTGGATGGTAACAGAAAATACACCCCTGGGATCACTTCATTGGCTCTGCTTGACAGAGGATCAGTTAATTAATCAATAGGGGGCGAAAGCCAACACACTATGGCTAGGCTTATAAATGCCCTTGTGCAGATAGCCTAGTACCTACCTATAAACCTATGAATATGTGTGTTCACGTCCCCCATTACCAACACTAATTCCTGCTGTCCTGCATTATCTAGTAGGTCCTGCAACTACTGTATGAATGTACTGTTTTCTTCACTCTCACAATCCTGCTGTGGGGCATAGCCTGAGATTATGAATAGTACTCAACCCTTATACTGGACTCTGATTGCTATGATTCCATCATTAGTTATACCCCCTCTCCAAAATACTTGAAAATGTATTCAAAAACAATTGCTAAATTATCTCCTGCAGGAAGAACTCCTATCCCCCATGCAGCATGACTTCCATCCTTTCCATAGTGCTAACACTGCACTTCTTACCTATATACATAATGTCAATAAAGCTAGAGACAATGGCAAACTGTCTCCTCCTTATTTCTAGACTTGTCTAAGTCTTTCAACACAGTTTGTCACAGCAAACTTCTACTTCAAATGTCCGCATTAGGTCTCTCTCGTCCCACACTTCTATGATTCAAAAGCTACTTATCCAATAAGCATTAGTCAGTAAAATGGCACTCCACCCTCTCTCCAAACGTCCCAATATCTACTGGTGTACTACAAGGCTCTATCCTTTGTCCCCTCCTCTTTAACATTCTCATCAACACCCTCCATACAACCACACAACAGGCCTCCTAATACAGTACACAGATGATGCCACACTCATTTGCACATCTGGCAACATGGCATACATCCAAAAATGTACTCAGGAAGCTTTAACAACAATTGAAATGTGACTTTGTAACTCTCGTGCTCAACCCTGAAAAAGACAAACTATTACTGTTTTCTTCAAATTACTCTCCCATGAAAAAACTAAATTTAAAGTCTTCTCTCGTGATGCCATTGAAGCCACTTATAGCAAATATTAGGGATGATAATCTTAAATTCGGTCTGCACATACAAAATTGCCTAAGAAAAGCTCATCAAAAACTAGGGATGCTTTACAGAGCAAAAACTTTCTCAGCAATGCAACTAAAACTACACTTGCCACTACTTATCTCCTTCCCGCACTTCTTTATGGTGCTACCATCCTTAATAACCTTCAGGCATCACAAAAATCAAAACTTGAACAATGCTTTAACAAAGTTGCTAAATTTGCAGCAAATGCCATTTTCTGAACCCACCACTGTATAGCACTAAAAAGACTAAATTGGTTAGAATTATCATGTCAAGTAAAATATACACAGCTTCTTACCACCTATACATTATCCAGAATCCATCTGCTTGTCCAGCACTAAATAAAATTCTATACAACTATGTTCCCTGTTGGGCATTATGAGTCGATGACCAAAAACTCCTCTCTGTCCACAAACCTATCAAATCTGCTGGGCAATGCCTGTACTCTTACAATGTTTTTAAGGCCTGGAACTCCTTATCTGTATCCATTAGGTCAATACGCTTCCTCCCATCATTTAAAACCACTTTGAAAGACTTCCTAGCTAAAAGCTCTCTCTGTTCTCGATCAACACCAAGATAAAGTATATTCCTAAACTTGAAAAAAATACCTGTTTATACCTGACATCTCCTTACTCTCCCTTCTACACTCAAATTTCTTACTACCATCAGTTTCTCTCCCCTTGCCTTTGCTCTAAATATATGATAAGGCTGATTTTCTCTCACTTCATATTGCAATTCCAGTTTGTAATATACTAACGTTCCTTTAATTTTTCTATAAACTGGCTAAAATTTAACTATTAATTCATTGTCATATAACTTATATCCATTCTTAACCAATGTGTTCATATTATGTCTAATTTAGTATAATTATTTAAGTTGTAGTTGTTTTCTGTATTATTATAAAGACTGTGTAATTATTGCTCTTAAAATTTTCTGTAATACTTTGAAGCTTTTCTCCCCAGGTCTTCACTGAAAATTGGCTCCTACTCAGCCGGACTTTCCCAATAATCAAATGTCAATAAATAAATAAATCTGATGCCATCCTTTACTGTCTTCTGAAACCTTAGCCACAATTCCTACACCATTTCTAGCCCATCCTCCTCATGGGAAGAAGACTCTGGATCACAAGCCAAGTGGTTTTGCTGCACTGCCCTTTCATCTTGCCGCTTGGATCCCATAGGATGTTTATCCCCTTCCTTACTACCATGTCATCCACTTCCAAGCTGCATCCTGTCAGTTAACCTACAGTGAGTGTAGCAATTCTTAAGTTGTGTTTGGCAGGGTGATTGGTTTTATGTCTAGTTTTCGTTCAACAGAGCTATCAGAGGTAACCCAGACTGGGCAACTGGGCACCAGCCTGACAGTAGTTTATTGATCTATGACTGTTGGGCTTTTTGGCAGGCGCATACTGGCCAAAAGGGATATATATACACCCCTCCCTTTAGCATGGATCCCTGGTGTGGGTCAGAGTAATCCGGGACCTCAACCCACTTATCACTGGCAAATACGGCAGAATCACCTTGCCCCTAAAATGTGGCAATCATTGCCAACTGATCTTACTGAAATCAGAGACTACAAACAGTTCAGACCGCAGTTCAATCAATACCTAACTGAAAAATATAAGTGCACATGTCAGAACACCAGCCATGTCACCTACCTCCCAAGGTTGCACTATTACATTCATTGCAGAAAATATCCTAACCTCTCTAACATTGGTTGGGAGGGTGGCCTAATGGTTAAGGTGTTTGCCTTACAAACACAAGGTGCAGGGTTTGATTCCCACAAGGGATAATTGGCTAGGCTTAAAATGGCCTGTAAGGGCAGTTAGCTTAGTACTAACTTATGAACCTTATAACATGTAAAATCATACCCACTGTCCCCCCATCTGACCTATTCATTCCCTACTACATATCTAACATTTAATTCTCCTGTTATTAGCTCTTTCTTTGCACCTCTTAGCTTTCAACAGTTTCTGCTCTCTTCACTGCAAACATTTCCCTCCATCCTTGTATATACTCTGTCCATTCTTTTAGCTGGCCCACAGTTACTTCACCTTTATCAACTGAATTATGCATTGCATACTCAGTCCTGCTTCTTTTTAAACCTTCTTAAAAATATGTGTATTTGTTGTTTTACTATCACATATTCGATTGTCATTTACACGATCGAATATGTGCGAAAATCATTTTCTCAAACTGAGAGTTCGATCACCACAATGTCGAAGCTGACATTAGTGAACAGCCGCTATTGTCAGCTTCAACATTGCAGTGCAGATTGCACTATAGTGGGGATCGGGAAATGTACCCTTACCCTCACTATAGTGCTATCTTGGAGTTTGTATATATAAGTAGGGGGGTGTGGGAGGTGCAGGGGGGCTTACCCCCCTGCAAACATTATTGTTAGTTGTGGGCAGATGTGAGCATTTCAGCAGACATTGCTGAAATACTCTGTGCGATATTTCGGTTGCTCGGTGTTTTGATTTCCGACAATATTTGTCGGAAATCATTGTGTTCATCTAAATGACGTTCAGAAATATGATAGTAAACTGTATTTGTTATCTCACTGCACTGTATAATTTAGTTATACCATTAATCCTCCTTTTTTGTTGTTACTGTCTATGTAGCCTAGGCTGAGCCTGCAATGGTCAAATGTGATCAGTGCTCCACCACAGTTAAAAAAAAAAAAAAAAAACTAAAACAAATAAATAAATAAATAATGTTTATTGCCAGGTTAAATGCATAAGAAGCTAAAATAATCTAAGTGTTCTTGCAGTTACTAGATCTTGATCCAGAAAACACCTGGCATTCTATTTTCTGAATGCACAGTGAAGCACTGTGAAGAATTACCACAAATGCTAATGCACCAACTCACCACTCAAATAAATATGGCTGCTGTGGTGGGTTCCCATTGCATGGAACTAGCAAAAAAATCCATCTCACAGTGTCAGGTTGGCGCCATAGCAACAGGAGAAGGTACAAGAATCAGAGGCCAGATACAGTTCAAATGCTTATCATGAGGCAGCTTCTCATCTCTCACATGTCACATGTTCCCCCTTTACTAACGAGGAGTCACGTGTGAGTCCATCAGCTGATAATGAGTGCATGGTAGAAGATGCAGTCACTCCTGCCACCTTGGAAGTCCATCCCTGAGTGTAAGCATCACTTACTCTATGGCTAAGTATCTAGTCTTTGCAGATGTCCATCCTGTTCCCATGAAGCAATTCCACAAGTAAGTCAGTAATGGCTTGGTAAACTCATTTAGGACCAGAGATTCTTCTGTATAGATATTCCTCAAGTCTTTTATGAAGAGACTGTCATGAATTTCTGAAGGCCGACACTTATTTGTTCCTTAAAGGGGTATGAGAAATATCCTTCACCCATTCCTTTTTCTATGTTCGTTCTTTAAAGGAGGAACATTGAGGGAACAAAGAGCTCTTCTTTGCTTAGATGTGTACATCTTGATCCAGCTGTATCTGAATATGGTGCATGTGTTTATGAAGATGAGCAGGATTTATTTCTTTTACACTGTGGCTGAGCAAACCTTTTTTAAGAGGAATGCTAATTATGCCATATTTTGGTCACTAACTGCTTAATGCAAAATGTTTTCAAACTTCAGCCCCCAGGTGCAAGGTTCCTTCCAATGCTTGTTTCAGAAATACCTCCATTATGTTCATTTGTACCTTAGCCACTTGGCTGTCAAATCATATCTTCATATATTCAATAGCATTATTGTCTATATTATTATGCAGGAATCAGGTCTGTTTTGGCACATTACTATTTCAGAATATGGCATTATTTTTAGACTTTTCTGTAGTTCCAGCTTCCTAGTAGATATATATTTTTTCTAGGTTTATGTTTCTTACCAATAGTGAATTTCTCTAGAAGGCATCTGAAGTCAGATATAGAAAGACTGTGTTTGTCATATCAGTTATCTGCAAGGAACTTTACACCCTTGCAGCTGTGAATGCATTTTGCTGCAAGTCAGAAAGCTATATAATTTATTATATTATTTTGTGCTGTTTCCCATTTCCTTTCTTGGAGGCTGTGCTCATGCAGTGTATGTGGATCAATCTGAGCAACACAAGGTATGTGTGAGCTTTTCAATCCCAGCATGCAATAACATACATCAGCATGATTTATCCTCAGTTTGGTAATGCGGGAAAATTCAGAAATTAACCAATCTGGAAATATTACAAGAGGAAATTCCCACTATTCATCACTCAAGATGGCTTGCACATCCATAAGGTGACATGGTGAATAAAAGTGAGAGTGTGTGTGTGTGTGTGTGTGTGTGTGTGTGTGTGTGTGTGTGTGTGTGTGTGTGTGTGTGTGTGTGTGTGTGTGTGTGTTGATTGGGTACACAATGGCTTTTGTATGGGAAGGTCAGTGGAACAAAGAATACTGATAAAGAACAGAGAAAAGACAGCATGATGGGTTATCCATGGGCAGCCGGAGAGGCGGGTGGGAAACTGCTCCCTTACTGCATTTATTCTGGGCAGCACAAAGTGAACAAGTTGGACAGCAGATTTCTTATGAGCAGGAGAGGGAGCATTACTGATGAATCTACTGTAGGTGGAAGGCCGGGCAATGCCTTTACTTTGGGTAGCAATATCATCATCAACTCCTTTTTGTCCCATTTTTTTTTACACAGGATCGGGGTGTCGTGTCAGCTGTTGTCATCTCTGTCTCTTGATTCAATGCCACTCTCTTACCTTCTTCAACACTCATGCCTGACTGTTGCAGGTCTTCTCTCACACAATCCAGTCACCTCTTTGCTGGACTCCCACATTTCCTCTTACCTTCTTATTCTCTGTCCCAAATCTTTTTCATCAGATTGACTTCTGCTTTTCTGTACACATGCCCAAACTACTGTAATCTGTTCTCTTTGACCTTATCTGCAAATGGAGCTACTTTGGATTCTGCTCTGATATCCTCATGACTTCATCTGCCTCACAGTGTACATCCTATTACCCCCTCATCACTTCATTTCCATCACCTCTAGCTTCCTAAACTGCTCTGCCTTCACTGCCAAGTTCCTGTATCATACAGTAGTACTGGTCATACCAGTGTTTTGTATACTTTTCTTTTCAGCTTCTTTGACATTCTTCTGTCATACTACATATGACACTCTCTGCCAGTTGTCTCCAGCCCCTCTGATTAGGAACAATCAGTTGTGAGGGACTTAGATACCCAGGTTGATAGCAAACTGACTTTTGACCACCATATTGCCTCCATTGTATGAAAAGCTTTCCACATGGCTCACCTCATTAGTAAGGGTATCTCATCCAGGGACAAGGAGGTCATAACATCCTCTGTCTTCTTCCCTTACAAGACACATTATTGAGTACAATGCCCCTTTCGGCATGTACCTCACAAAGCACATGCAGCAGCTGCTGAGACCACAGAGGTTTCTTACCAGGAGAATCCAGGGCCTGAAACATCTACCCTACACAGATAGGCTAAAAGCCCTGTTCTTCTACTCAGCCTCATACAGACTCCTCAGAGGTGACCTCTGCCTGGCATACAAAGCAATCTCCACCTTGATGGTACTGCTGCATATCCACAAGTCAAGCTCCACTCAAGTAACCCACATGCATGACCTCAACCTGGTCTGTGACATCAATAGGACTTGTTGGTGGGACACATTTTTGCACCAGAGACTCTGCCTTCTGTGGAACAGACTCCCTCTCCACATCAAGCAGAGTACCTCATTAACCCTTTTTAAGTGCAACCTGGATAACTGGATGGGGAACAGAAAATACACCCCTGGGATTCCGCCTGTGTCCCTGGGGCTGACTTGTTGAAAATGGGTTAAATTCTTGGCTAGGCCTGTAAGGGCCTCAGGGCCAGTTGCGTAGTAACCACCTATGATCCTATGGTCCTGTATCCGAGTGCATGGCAGGCACTGTTCTTCTGCTGCTCATGCCTGTATTGTCACTATGAATGTGCTTGCAGCTGCTGTTTCTGTGTTATGCACTGAGTATGTCATTTCTGAACTGCAGACTCAATGTTCTGCAGCTTTGCCTATGTGAGCCTGTTGTACATGTGCATTAATAAAACATTTACCAAACTTTCCAGAAACACTCATAAACATAAATGGTTTGTCTTACAGTGTAAGGAAATAAGCAGTGCACACCTTGTCCAAATATTCCCTTTCTTTCATCTGAAACAAGGATGTTTTAGGTAAACATTAAACTCTCCTAACTTCAGAGAAATTCAATTAATTTTTCTTCCTCGTCCTGCTGTCCAGCTAGTATGACACTCAAAACAAGTTGTCTTCATGTATATTATCTGCAGTGCCTATTTCTATATCACCCTTTTAAAGAAGTGCTTGCAAGTCTATAATAGTTTGAGAATACAACCAGTTTAATAATTTAATGTTTTCTGTCTAATGATGTCTGGCAGTTTAGTGCAGAAAATTAAGGCTACAGACCTTGGTATGAAGCTCTAAATCAGTTAACCAGACAGTACTCCTAGGAAAAGAGAGTTGGGCCTAGTGTTTTAGCTGCTTAAAATGAATAAAAAATAAACAACAAAATCTGCAAAAGCAATATTTCTTGAAAAATAACATTTAGAAGGGAATTTGTGAAAATGGATTAAATGTTTTGCTGTACTGTTTCCTGTAAACGTCCACAGGATAAATGTATTGTTAATCGTACTTTCTTTTGTTTTTGTCCCCGATAATACGTTTCAGCTGACCATTGGTTGCTTTCTTTTCCTACTTCTCTTAACTATAGCGTGCATAGTACTACCTCACCAGGACTGGGAGTGCCTTGGTCTTGAGTCGGTTAAGACAGGGACAGGAAATGCAGAACCTTAAGAAGCAACATATATGCTGTCTTGTATGTGGGGTATTTTTTTAGAATGCCCTAAGTGGGTGAAGTTGCAGATGTTATGAGCATCACTGCACATAACCTTAGTCATCACTAACCTTACCCTCTAGTTTTGTACTTTTAATGCCAACCTATCTTGTGACTGTGGTATGCCACTGTCACTGAGGGAGTGTCAAATTGCAGACAGAAGCACAATTCCCTCCAAGAGTGAGTGAAACAGCAAATTGCTGCTCATTCCTATTCCACCCTCCCTGGTTTATCCAGATACTAAGCTGCTAACAAATCTCCAGTAATCTGGATTATAGTCAGGGTTTCATCCCACTTTGCCATGAAGCTAAGTGGTTTAGTATTTTCTGCAAACTTCGGGAGTCTGTTAATGCTTGTGTTTGTTACTGGAATTTTTCATCTTTATGGTTTAAGTAAGCTGTATTCATAGGTTGATAGGTAAATACTAGACTAGCTGCCTTTGCAGGCCATTTTAATCCTAGCCACTTTTCTTTCAAAGGTGAGAATCAAACCCTGTACCTTGTGCCTGTGAGGTAAATACCTTGACCATTATGCCAACGCCCACGTAATAAGTTTTTTTTCTGTAATTCTGGATGTGATTAATGGACTCTAAGAAAAAACTCATGGGCATGCAGAAGTGCCATATAGCTGAAACACCTGATGGTCTTTTAGGGTCATTTGCATATATCCCATTATCCTCGTTTACAACAGTTTTTAAGGAATCACACAGTTAAAACTCTAGCTTGGCTAGGATTTTCTTGTATTTTTTTACTAATTGGACTCTGATCCCTGGAATCTATACTGTGTTAGTCACTTGCCTTATGGACAACAGCAATACAAAAATAACTTAAAAGCTCAGAGTGTAGCTTGTGTGCGCAAAACTACACACTGCTTAGGTCAGATCTAGCATTAAAATAATATGATTTCCATAAAGAGAATATGACCTATTTTATCTACATTTGTCCTTGAACATAAAAGCATGTTCAAGCTATGACCAAGCAAATCTGTTACCTCATATCATTTCATCCCACGCAGAATGAATGTAAATCAATATCTAATGCAAGGTAGTTTCTACAGAATTATGAGACATTAACTTTCTATATGTCCTCACTCAAAATTCATTCACACCTATAGCACCCTAAATTCTCCATTTCTGTTTTAACATCCATAGTTCCTTATGGCATATTGACATTTTTTTTTGGGGGGGGGGGGGGGTCTGGTGTCTTTACGTATGTAACTTTCTAATTAATCATAGCAGAATAAGAAAGGGCAAGATGTAAGTAACAAAATGATACTAATATTATTACTCTAGGATATCCTTAATGAGTCTTGATTTGTATTTTTATAGTGGCAGCACAGTGGCACAGTGGTTAGCATTGTTCCCTCACAGCGAGAGGTTCTCTGGCTCGATTATTGGCTGGGGTGCTTTCTGCATGGAGTCTGCTTGTCCTCATTGTGTTCACATGGGTTTTCTCCATGTGTTCTAGTTTCCATCCACATTCCAAAGATATACAGTAGGTGGAGTGGACACTCTAAGTTAGCCATACCCACCTTGAGTGTGTATGCACGTGTATGGTATGGAAAAATATCCATGGCATGACTAACCATCTGCAAGTAAGAACATTGGCTCTAAATGATTGTCGCTGTTGAGCTGATACCTAATTCCATGTGTTCAAATGGGAAGAAAGGGTTGTACTTGGATTTCATTTTATTTTACATTTGTTGACCGGGCTAGTCCAACTGGATACATGTCCTTTTTCAGTGGAGGCCCGAGGAGAAAAGCTCCAAGTACACAAAACATTTAATATCACAAGTTAGTTAGATCAACAGTACAATAATGTATCACAATACATTAGGAAAAATAAGATTGGTACATAGCATAATGGGACTTAATTATTTTCAAATGATAAGAAGGAAAATACTAGAGAAGAGGTAGGGAAATAAAGGATAGTAGAGACATCTTCAGGATAAGACAACACTTGAAAGGATAGTTAGGTAGGTGGGTTAGGTTGAGAAGCTAAAGAGTAAAAAGGTCAGTGAGTAAAGCAGTTCTAAGAAATAAGTTTAAATAAGAAATTTTGAAGGAAAACAGGGTAGTACTTAGGAAAAGCAAGAGATGAGAGATTAGTCAGGGTTATTACAAGAACATAACCAGTGGTTGGAGAGGAAATGTTTAAGGTTAGATTTGAATAGAGGGAGAGATGTAATAGCTGTAAGGTCAGTAGGTAAGTGGTTCCATATTTTCCCAACAAAGTTAGAAAAGAGAGAGTCTCCTGCAGAGTTATAAGAGAAAGACGTTTGCATCTGCATTTTATTAGTAGAGCGTAACTTTTTTTAAGTTAGAATATGGTGTTATGAATGTGGAGAGAATTGGGGTGTTATTGGGTTGATGAAGGACTTTATGGGCAATAATAAGTTGGTTGAATTGTAAAAGGTGAGGTAACCCTAGCCAACCTAGTTGTTTAAGGTTCTGACAGTGATGAGTCCTATATGGTGAGTTAGTGGCAAACCTGGCAATGTTATTATATGATCTAGCTAGTTTCTTAAGATTGTTTTGAGACAAGTTGGTATAAATGGGGGAGGCATATAATAGGGTAGAGATTAAGTGAGTTCTTGCAATTGTAGTTCTGGCTAGTGGTGTAAGAAATTGTTTGATTCTGTACAGGGATCCTAGTTTTTTGTTAGTAGATTGTATTGTAGTGTGTATGTGAGTGTTGAATTTTAGTTGGTTATCTGTTGTGATACCAAGGAGTTTGGTAGTAGTCTCAGGAGATATAATGGTACCATTATTAGATTTCAAGGTAAACTGAAGAGGGGGAGATGAGTGTGAGGGTGTAAAGAGTAATAATTTGTTTTTTTTTGGGTTGAGGAGAAGACAATGGTTTAAGAACCATTTTTCTATAGTGGTGAACGATTTTTGCGTGAGAGAAAGAAGTTCAGTTTGGGAAGATGCTGAACAAATGATTGTGGAGTCATCAGCATATTGAATGCAGGTGGAGAAGGGAACAGAGAGATGAAGATCATTGATAAAAATGGAGAATAGTAGTGGACCTAAGATAGAGCCCTGTGGGACTCCTAGGGATGTAGGAAGAAGTTCAGAAAGATTATTCTACCAGAGTACAGCTTGTTTTCGGTTATCCAGGTAGGATGTAAACCAGTTCAGGGCAGAATTATCAAGAGATAGGGACTTTAGAAGGTGAAGTAGAAGTTTATGGTTGACCATGTCGAAGGCCTTAGAAAGGTCTACAAAGAGTGCTGACGACAGGGAATTATTGTTGCGATTTCTGTTGATACAGTTGGTAAAAGAAAGAAGGGCAGTGGTAGTACTGTGGAAAGGACGAAAGCCATGCTGACAGTTGGATAAGAGATTATGGTGGATAAGGTGGCAAATTAATTGTTCATGGATACATTTTTCCATAATTTTGGCCAGTGGAGATAGTAGAGCTATGGGACGGTAGCTTGAGTAATCAGCAGAATCACCTCCTTTGTGAACAGGAATAATATGTGAGATTTTCCAGATAGATGGAATAGTACTTTCTTTAATTGTTCTATTAATAAGTATAGAGATGGGGTAGGCAATAGCTGTGGCACCTAGTTGGAGGTATTCCCCTGGTAAATTGTCAGCTGAGGGGGTAGAAGGTTTAAGTTTTTGAAGTAAGGAAGAGATATAGGAGGTGGGTATTGGTTCTAGGTGGAATGGAGGAGGTGTGGGGTTGGTAGCGGGCAAGTTGGCAGTATCTGGATTTTGTTGATTAGCTAAATTTTGTACAGCTGAAGTAAAGAAAGTATTAAAAGCATTTGCTGTTTGTGTAGGGTCATTAGAGTTGGAGCCAAGAGGATGTGGTGTGTCTACTTTACCTGGGGATATGAGCCTGTTAATAGAAGTCCAGAACTTCTGAGGTTGTTGAAGGGAAGATTTTTGTAGTTGGATGTAGAAGTTCTTTTTGTCCTGTAGGATAGCTTTTTTAGTTATGTTTCTTTGTTGCCTGAAATGTTGATGATCAGTTATGTGCTTCGAGGTGCGCCATTTTGCCCAGGATTTATTGCTGGATAGGATAAGTTTTTTAGTCTGGCTTGTGAGCCATACTGCTGGTTTATTTTTCACTCTGATGTTACGGATAGGGGCATGATGGTCAAGGATTGTAAGGAAGGTATTATTGAAATAGGATACTGCTTCATTTATTGGAAGGGACTTGAGAGGTTCCCAGTTACAGTGTTTAAGTTCGTTTCGGAACAGTTCCTGGTCAAAGTGTTTTTTACTGCGTGCAGTTCTAACTGGGGGGGAAATATTAACATTTGTTTTATGTCTAATTATGTATATTAGAGAGTGGTTGCTAAGGTCATCAGGTAGGGTTCCTGTTATATAATTATCCTGTGGACGATTTATTAGTATCCAGTCCAGGATACTTTCTTTGTTATTAGATTTGTTGATTCTAGTTCCAGAATTAATGAGTTGTGTAAAACCATGCAAATTGATAAGAGAGGATTGATTGGTATTATTGCATAAGTTCCAGTCAGTGTTAACGTCTCCTAGTAGTAAGGTTTCTTGTGGGTAATTTAGGGAAAGACAACTTAGTAGGTCTTCTAAGTTATTTTGATTGTTACCTGGTGGGAGATAAGTGCAAATGATGTTAACTGATTTCTGGTTGTTTAGTTGTAGTTTTGAAATAATTATTTCTGCATTGTTATCAGGATGTAATTTATGGTTTATTTTGTTGATTTGTAATCCTGCTTTATAAAGTATTGCTACCCCCCACCTTTTTTCTTAATGCGGTCCTGTCGAATAATATTGTAACCCGGGGGAATAATTTCCGTATCTAGTATTGTTGGTTTAAGCCATGTTTCAGTTAAACATAGGATGTCGAAATGGTGAACTTCTAGGAGAGCATGGACTTGAGTAATTTTGTTGCAGATACTACGAATATTAAGATGGGCAATTAAGAGTGATTTAGAGGGTTGGGCTGATAAAAAGGGGATTGAATGAGACTGTTTACTGTTAGAATAGGATGAGTGAAACTTAGGGCCTGGGTTAGGATGAATGTCTCCATCTATTAGGGAGTGGAATAGAGTAAAAGTGTGATATTGGATAGTTTTAGAGTAATAGTTACGTAACTTTCGATTGTTAAGAATAGAATGTTTAATATGAATAAGTCGATGGTATTTAGCTTGGGTGTAGCAGGGGTTGGAGGTGGAATTAGAGAAGCTTATGTGAGAGACAGGAAGAGATATAGTAGCACCTTTGGATGGGATGAACAGAGTGTTGAGAAGGGGATGTTCATAGAAGGTAAGGAAGTAGGTTGTGGTAAAAGAAGTCAGCAATGAGAATGCTAGTACATATTGGTATAGGTTAGGCATGATAAGAAGAGGTAAAAATAAGTATAGGTAGAGATAGGAGGAAAAGGGGCTATCACCTGTGAGAAGGAGTTGAGATAATAGGGGGAGGATCTATATCTAGTGGGTATGGAGATATGAGAAAGGTGTGGCTAGTAGCAAGTGAGTGGTTGGTTCATAACTGAGAGACTTGCATAACATTAAGGGCCATTGTGTGAAATGCCATGGTGGGAGACAGAAAACTACACTGTAAATTTCCATGTTTAATGCAATCTACTGAAGCTATTGCTGGTTGTTTGCTTGTTATTATGAAACTGTGCAATACTTCCATATGTACATAAATATTTCCAAACCCAATTGACTTGCAGACTATTATATGTTATAAGATGACACTTGAGACAATGCTGAAAAACCCTAACTCTAACCCTAAGCCTAACCCTACACTTTATATTATTAAAATCCCCTTGCCTAACAATACCCCACCAGAAGACAAAAGAACACAGAGCACATACAACAACAGATATGCAAAGCAATAAATCTATCCCCTTACCTAAACCTTACCTTAATCCATGAACACTCGCACATGCACACTAACCACTATCAGCTTTTCAGTCAAACATTAATTTTTCTGCATACCTGCAGATAGCACAAAAATGAGAAACCGGTCAAATGTGTTTTCAATACTTTGTGCTTTCAGTATTTTTCAACTTCCAAGAACTTTTCAGTTAAATGTACTTTCAATATTTAGAGATTTAGCCATGCACAGATATAGATATGTGAGAAATCCATCTCTAAAATAATTTTGCCTTTTTTAAATTATTACTAACAACCACCCACCAGCTGCAGAGCTGAGTTTGTATTTAACATATGAGGAAACTTTCTACTTTATTTCCTGTTTAAAGGATATTTGCACAAACTGCACCATCTGTTTATTACATAATCTAGCTGCATGCCCAGTAACGGAATAACATTTTTAACTATTTTCCTAAAATGCTATGTTACATTTTATTGTGTAATAGTTATTTTCTAGTACTACGATTTGTAATGTCATGTCATCACTAACAAAGGGAAATCTATTTGGACTAAACAAATTGCCTCAGCTAAAACGAATGAATGAATGAATAAGTAAATGAATAACCACCGAATAACTGCCCTGCCAACTGCATTTCTCATTCTTTGGTGCCTTGGGACACATGAGACATCAATGCTTGCTTTTAGGGTTTGCTCTGGAAATACCATAGAATTAAAGTGGTTAGTTCATATCACAGTGTATGAAGAGTGTACATATCAGACATGAGTCTAAATGATGTACCAAGCTCATCACATTTTCTTCCAGACTAAAGTATTTGTTTCTTCTGAGACCTTTACTGACGTATTCTGACTTACCTGGACTAGTTTTTAATTTTTTTAATTAAACTTTTTTTTCTAAATTAATAGTAATTTAATAATATATAAATAAGGACACTGAGACCTTTGTATTCATTTAAGGAGTCAGTTCATTATATGTGTTTTAAAAAGAAGACTGAATGTGTTTTTCATAAATTCACATTACAAAGACAGCATACCTCATACATTATGAAGCACATTCTAAGATCTACAAAGGGTTTTGCAAAGGCTAATGACTCTTCCCCACCTTCATTCTGTATTGCATTTTATGCTTTGTTATTGCATCAGGCTGATGAATGTAATTTTCAGTAATTATTTTGGTATTATAATCCAGCATTAAATCAAAACAAGTCTAGATGCATGCAATAAGTCAGTCAAAGTGGAAGTTTTTCATTTTCTGAACAGAATTGCAAATTACCCTCTTGACAATAATGAAAGGACAAAGAAAATGGACATAACGATGCACTGCGATAGAACTGGAGGCCTTTGATTTAGTACACCAGTCCCATCTTTATTTTGTCAGCTTTAACAACTGATAATAGCTTATGCTAGCTTTGCAGGTAAAACAAATATGCATTTGAAATGGTTATTAAAACAGAACCTTTAATATACATAAATAATAGTAGACCACTGAAGAGCAAAAAAGGTAATACAAAATAATAGTTTTACTTCTGAAAGTAAAGTACCATGGTATTGTATCTTGCGTTTTTTCTATAGTTATCCCAATTTTCAATTTCAATACAGTGAATTTTTGAACCAATCGCATATACCATTTAAATAACAAATAACAGATAAGTGCCTAATGTGAAAGAACTTATTAAATCTGGAGAGTTTCTCTCCGGGCCTCCGCTGAAAATTGGCTTTGTTCCAAGTCAGACTTTCCTGGTAAACAAATGTTAGATAAATAAATAAATAAATAAAGTAAACAAATGAAGAAATATGAAGTATAAACCTCTGGACACACCACGAGAAGTTCAAGTTCTTTTATTAGATAAAACAAGATGCTGGATGCGCACGCTTCTTCAGATCTCAATTAACCCACAAAATGTTAATCCTTTTAAAATAATCATCAGCCTATAAAAAAGCTTCCTCAATCAAAGGTCTAATTGATAACCTTAAAATAAAAGAAATATGACATTTCGTTCTTAACTTAACAACATCTTACTATATAATTCATCCTTTCTCAGGTTCAAATTCTTGTTAGCCTGTAAAAGGTTTCATTTATATCTGAAGCGCTACATTCTATAAAAATATATATACGGCAGCGTGCGTTTCTTCGCATGCTGCAAACAATAAAAACAAATAAAAACATTTTACAATCTGTCATATATAGAAAACCTTCATTAATTTTTAATATTGTATCATATAAAAACTACTAATAGACCTTAAAAGAGGCATAGATTTGATCTTGACCTTTTGTTTAGGAACATATTTTATATACTGTTCAAAACAAAGCATGTGATGGTAATATAACTTATGTGAGCATTGATTCCTATAAATATAGCACTAGCCATTATTAAGACATTAAAAAACATAAAATCAGATACATTCAACAGTGAATATAAATGAATTAATGATACTTTAAGTAAATTTCATTTTCGTCGTCTAACTATATGGACATAGAAGTCTGAGACTTCATGTTCATGATGAAGAAACTGACTTCTGAGACTTTTTAGAGAACACATAAACTAATATTGAGTGAAATCAAAATCACCGAGTAAGGTCTCTGTTATTATGACTTAGAGGCCATACCCGATAAAGCTATTCTCGAATTATGTTGAGAAGCATTAAGCCTATTCCCATTACTATGGTTTACTTGCTGTTTCATCATAGCAGTGATGTAAGGGAACCTAAGTGTATCTCCCTTATAAGAGAGCTATCCATATTTATTGGCCTATTCCATAATCAGTTGTGGCTACTCAAAGTTGGTCGCTTATAATTTATTAAATTAATTCAATACCTTTTTCTTAGAAAAATTTTTTATATAATTAGTTCTTACTGGCTATGGTACTTACATTGTTCAAGTCAGCATATTTAGGGCTTAACATTTCAGAGCATAATGCCCCTATAGTTTTTACCAATGCATAGTTAGCCCGGGTTACATATATAATCTAAAACTATTAATAAAGCTAACATAAATGTTTCCCAACCTTAGTTAACTACATAGTTATGAATCACTACCATCTACCATAGTTAGAAAAGTGTAGGAAATGTGAAAAATGTTAAAAATATCAAAAATGTCAAATATAAAGCAAATATAAAAGACAGGCATCAACAAAAAAAAGTAAACAAATGAAAAAAGTGACATGACTAATCCACAATCTACTGAGTAGGGACCTGAAAGACATATCAAGTAAAGTAGCATTGTAGCATTGTATAACCCTGACCATGTGACTCATTGTTTGAAGCTTAGTACTAGGTTTATAGAACAACCATTTTTTAAATCATACCAGGCTCACTTCTTTATATGCAGTAAAACTGACCCCTCCGAGGGCTACAGAGTGCCAGCCTAGCATTTGATTTAGTTATCTAGAATTTGTTAATTAATTAGTGACCACACTAGACTCAACATTCCTTGCTTCAGTCTGGTAAAATATAAACAGTTATGATACATCATTATAAAAGAGGGCATTTATATTAGACATATGCACAGCTGATTCACTTTAAAAGCATTCAAAATGACAGACCTGTAAACACAGAGATGGTTGAAATGCAAATGACTATGAATATTATCAGAATAATATAGTTGTAGGCCACGGTTTTGCATTATATTACACTTGCTTGATGACAGAAGGAGACAATGAATCTTTGGAACTGCATGGTGGTTCAGTGGTACAATTATCGTACCTCACAACTCCAGAAAATGTGGTTCCATCCTGATTTCCAGTCATTGTTTGAGCTTACATGCTCCCTCTGGGTCTGGGTATTGTAAACAATTCCCTGTACCATAGAAATACTGAGCCCTGAGCCAATCACTTTGCCTTCC